>NW_028242324.1:0-159602 GCF_964263255.1 Lissotriton vulgaris
GGAAAATGGTCCGTTTTCAAATGTTTTATTTTTGAACGTCAGTTCACATTTGTAGGTGGATCATCAGTGTTAGAGCTAAAATTAGCATGTTTAAAGTGATTTTCATGCTTCCAGGGGCCCAAAACACAAGATTAATGGAATGGTTAAAAGTGCATGAAAATGGCCAATTTACTCACTATGAGTTCTCAAAAAGGGTTTCTTCACCCCGGGAAGTTAATTAAATACCATTTGGAGGCATTTAATGTTCGAGCAAAAACGGCTGATTTTCGACAAAAGAGATAACACCCCCCCATTACGTCATGCTTCAGAAATGTGGAAAATGGTCCGTTTTCAAATGTTTTATTTTTGAACGTCAGTTCACATTTGTAGGTGGATCATCAGTGTTAGAGCTAAAATTAGCATGTTTAAAGTGATTTTCATGCTTCCAGGGGCTCGGGAAGTTAATTAAATACCATTTGGAGGCATTTAATGTTCGAGCAAAAACGGCTGATTTTCGACAAAAGAGATAACACCCCCCCATTACGTCATGCTTCAGAAATGTGGAAAATGGTCCGTTTTCAAATGTTTTATTTTTGAACGTCAGTTCACATTTGTAGGTGGATCATCAGTGTTAGAGCTAAAATTAGCATGTTTAAAGTGATTTTCATGCTTCCAGGGGCCCAAAACACAAGATTTATTGAATGGTTAAAAGTGCATGAAAATGGCCAATTTACTCACTCTGGGTTCTCAAAAAGGGTTTCTTCACCCCGGGAAGTTAATTAAATACCATTTGGAGGCATTTAATGTTCGAGCAAAAATGGCTGATTTTCGACAAAAGAGATAACACCCCCCCATTACGTCATGCTTCAGAAATGTGGAAAATGGTCCGTTTTCAAATGTTTTATTTTTGAACGTCAGTTCACATTTGTAGGTGGATCATCAGTGTTAGAGCTAAAATTAGCATGTTTAAAGTGATTTTCATGCTTCCAGGGGCTCGGGAAGTTAATTAAATACCATTTGGAGGCATTTAATGTTCGAGCAAAAACGGCTGATTTTCGACAAAAGAGATAACACCCCCCCCATTACGTCATGCTTCAGAAATGTGGAAAATGGTCCGTTTTCAAATGTTTTATTTTTGAACGTCAGTTCACATTTGTAGGTGGATCATCAGTGTTAGAGCTAAAATTAGCATGTTTAAAGTGATTTTCATGCTTCCAGGGGCTCGGGAAGTTAATTAAATACCATTTGGAGGCATTTAATGTTCGAGCAAAAACGGCTGATTTTCGACAAAAGAGATAACACCCCCCCCCCATTACGTCATGCTTCAGAAATGTGGAAAATGGTCCATTTTCAAATGTTTTATTTTTGAACGTCAGTTCACATTTGTAGGTGGATCATCAGTGTTAGAGCTAAAATTAGCATGTTTAAAGTGATTTTCATGCTTCCAGGGGCTCGGGAAGTTAATTAAATACCATTTGGAGGCATTTAATGTTCGAGCAAAAACGGCTGATTTTCGACAAAAGAGATAACACCCCCCCATTACGTCATGCTTCAGAAATGTGGAAAATGGTCCGTTTTCAAATGTTTTATTTTTGAACGTCAGTTCACATTTGTAGGTGGATCATCAGTGTTAGAGCTAAAATTAGCATGTTTAAAGTGATTTTCATGCTTCCAGGGGCTCGGGAAGTGAAATAAATACCATTTGGAGGCATTTAATGTTCGAGCAAAAACGGCTGATTTTCGACAAAAGAGATAACACCCCCCCATTACGTCATGCTTCAGAAATGTGGAAAATGGTCAGTTTTCAAATGTTTTATTTTTGAACGTCAGTTCACATTTGTAGGTGGATCATCAGTGTTAGAGCTAAAATTAGCATGTTTAAAGTGATTTTCATGCTTCCAGGGGCTCGGGAAGTTAATTAAATACCATTTGGAGGCATTTAATGTTCGAGCAAAAACGGCTGATTTTCGACAAAAGAGATAACACCCCCCCCATTACGTCATGCTTCAGAAATGTGGAAAATGGTCCGTTTTCAAATGTTTTATTTTTGAACGTCAGTTCACATTTGTAGGTGGATCATCAGTGTTAGAGCTAAAATTAGCATGTTTAAAGTGATTTTCATGCTTCCAGGGGCCCAAAACACAAGATTAATGGAATGGTTAAAAGTGCATGAAAATGGCCAATTTACTCACTCTGAGTTCTCAAAAAGGGTTTCTTCACCCCGGGAAGTGAAATAAATACCATTTGGAGGCATTTAATGTTCGAGCAAAAACGGCTGATTTTCGACAAAAGAGATAACACCCCCCCATTACGTCATGCTTCAGAAATGTGGAAAATGGTCCGTTTTCAAATGTTTTATTTTTGAACGTCAGTTCACATTTGTAGGTGGATCATCAGTGTTAGAGCTAAAATTAGCATGTTTAAAGTGATTTTCATGCTTCCAGGGGCCCAAAACACAAGATTTATGGAATGGTTAAAAGTGCATGAAAATGGCCAATTTACTCACTCTGAGTTCTCAAAAAGGGTTTCTTCACCCCGGGAAGTTAATTAAATACCATTTGGAGGCATTTAATGTTCGAGCAAAAACGGCTGATTTTCGACAAAAGAGATAACACCCCCCCATTACGTCATGCTTCAGAAATGTGGAAAATGGTCCGTTTTCAAATGTTTTATTTTTGAACGTCAGTTCACATTTGTAGGTGGATCATCAGTGTTAGAGCTAAAATTAGCATGTTTAAAGTGATTTTCATGCTTCCAGGGGCTCGGGAAGTTAATTAAATACCATTTGGAGGCATTTAATGTTCGAGCAAAAACGGCTGATTTTCGACAAAAGAGATAACACCCCCCCATTACGTCATGCTTCAGAAATGTGGAAAATGGTCCGTTTTCAAATGTTTTATTTTTGAACGTCAGTTCACATTTGTAGGTGGATCATCAGTGTTAGAGCTAAAATTAGCATGTTTAAAGTGATTTTCATGCTTCCAGGGGCTCGGGAAGTGAAATAAATACCATTTGGAGGCATTTAATGTTCGAGCAAAAACGGCTGATTTTCGACAAAAGAGATAACACCCCCCCATTACGTCATGCTTCAGAAATGTGGAAAATGGTCAGTTTTCAAATGTTTTATTTTTGAACGTCAGTTCACATTTGTAGGTGGATCATCAGTGTTAGAGCTAAAATTAGCATGTTTAAAGTGATTTTCATGCTTCCAGGGGCTCGGGAAGTTAATTAAATACCATTTGGAGGCATTTAATGTTCGAGCAAAAACGGCTGATTTTCGACAAAAGAGATAACACCCCCCCCATTACGTCATGCTTCAGAAATGTGGAAAATGGTCCGTTTTCAAATGTTTTATTTTTGAACGTCAGTTCACATTTGTAGGTGGATCATCAGTGTTAGAGCTAAAATTAGCATGTTTAAAGTGATTTTCATGCTTCCAGGGGCCCAAAACACAAGATTAATGGAATGGTTAAAAGTGCATGAAAATGGCCAATTTACTCACTCTGAGTTCTCAAAAAGGGTTCTTCACCCCGGGAAGTGAAATAAATACCATTTGGAGGCATTTAATGTTCGAGCAAAAACGGCTGATTTTCGACAAAAGAGATAACACCCCCCCATTACGTCATGCTTCAGAAATGTGGAAAATGGTCCGTTTTCAAATGTTTTATTTTTGAACGTCAGTTCACATTTGTAGGTGGATCATCAGTGTTAGAGCTAAAATTAGCATGTTTAAAGTGATTTTCATGCTTCCAGGGGCCCAAAACACAAGATTTATGGAATGGTTAAAAGTGCATGAAAATGGCCAATTTACTCACTCTGAGTTCTCAAAAAGGGTTTCTTCACCCCGGGAAGTTAATTAAATACCATTTGGAGGCATTTAATGTTCGAGCAAAAACGGCTGATTTTCGACAAAAGAGATAACACCCCCCATTACGTCATGCTTCAGAAATGTGGAAAATGGTCCGTTTTCAAATGTTTTATTTTTGAACGTCAGTTCACATTTGTAGGTGGATCATCAGTGTTAGAGCTAAAATTAGCATGTTTAAAGTGATTTTCTTGCTTCCAGGGGCTCGGGAAGTTAATTAAATACCATTTGGAGGCATTTAATGTTCGAGCAAAAACGGCTGATTTTCGACAAAAGAGATAACACCCCCCCATTACGTCATGCTTCAGAAATGTGGAAAATGGTCCGTTTTCAAATGTTTTATTTTTGAACGTCAGTTCACATTTGTAGGTGGATCATCAGTGTTAGAGCTAAAATTAGCATGTTTAAAGTGATTTTCATGCTTCCAGGGGCTCGGGAAGTGAAATAAATACCATTTGGAGGCATTTAATGTTCGAGCAAAAACGGCTGATTTTCGACAAAAGAGATAACACCCCCCCATTACGTCATGCTTCAGAAATGTGGAAAATGGTCCGTTTTCAAATGTTTTATTTTTGAACGTCAGTTCACATTTGTAGGTGGATCATCAGTGTTAGAGCTAAAATTAGCATGTTTAAAGTGATTTTCATGCTTCCAGGGGCTCGGGAAGTGAAATAAATACCATTTGGAGGCATTTAATGTTCGAGCAAAAACGGCTGATTTTCGACAAAAGAGATAACATCCCCCCATTACGTCATGCTTCAGAAATGTGGAAAATGGTCCGTTTTCAAATGTTTTATTTTTGAACGTCAGTTCACATTTGTAGGTGGATCATCAGTGTTAGAGCTAAAATTAGCATGTTTAAAGTGATTTTCATGCTTCCAGGGGCTCGGGAAGTGAAATAAATACCATTTGGAGGCATTTAATGTTCGAGCAAAAACGGCTGATTTTCGACAAAAGAGATAACACCCCCCCATTACGTCATGCTTCAGAAATGTGGAAAATGGTCCGTTTTCAAATGTTTTATTTTTGAACGTCAGTTCACATTTGTAGGTGGATCATCAGTGTTAGAGCTAAAATTAGCATGTTTAAAGTGATTTTCATGCTTCCAGGGGCTCGGGAAGTGAAATAAATACCATTTGGAGGCATTTAATGTTCGAGCAAAAACGGCTGATTTTCGACAAAAGAGATAACACCCCCCCATTACGTCATGCTTCAGAAATGTGGAAAATGGTCCGTTTTCAAATGTTTTATTTTTGAACGTCAGTTCACATTTGTAGGTGGATCATCAGTGTTAGAGCTAAAATTAGCATGTTTAAAGTGATTTTCATGCTTCCAGGGGCCCAAAACACAAGATTAATGGAATGGTTAAAAGTGCATGAAAATGGCCAATTTACTCACTCTGAGTTCTCAAAAAGGGTTTCTTCACCCCGGGAAGTGAAATAAATACCATTTGGAGGCATTTAATGTTCGAGCAAAAACGGCTGATTTTCGACAAAAGAGATAACACCCCCCCCATTACGTCATGCTTCAGAAATGTGGAAAATGGTCCGTTTTCAAATGTTTTATTTTTGAACGTCAGTTCACATTTGTAGGTGGATCATCAGTGTTAGAGCTAAAATTAGCATGTTTAAAGTGATTTTCATGCTTCCAGGGGCTCGGGAAGTTAATTAAATACCATTTGGAGGCATTTAATGTTCGAGCAAAAACGGCTGATTTTCGACAAAAGAGATAACACCCCCCCATTACGTCATGCTTCAGAAATGTGGAAAATGGTCCGTTTTCAAATGTTTTATTTTTGAACGTCAGTTCACATTTGTAGGTGGATCATCAGTGTTAGAGCTAAAATTAGCATGCTTAAAGTGATTTTCATGCTTCCAGGGGCTCGGGAAGTTAATTAAATACCATTTGGAGGCATTTAATGTTCGAGCAAAAACGGCTGATTTTCGACAAAAGAGATAACACCCCCCCATTACGTCATGCTTCAGAAATGTGGAAAATGGTCCGTTTTCAAATGTTTTATTTTTGAACGTCAGTTCACATTTGTAGGTGGATCATCAGTGTTAGAGCTAAAATTAGCATGTTTAAAGTGATTTTCATGCTTCCAGGGGCCCAAAACACAAGATTAATGGAATGGTTAAAAGTGCATGAAAATGGCCAATTTACTCACTATGAGTTCTCAAAAAGGGTTTCTTCACCCCGGGAAGTTAATTAAATACCATTTGGAGGCATTTAATGTTCGAGCAAAAACGGCTGATTTTCGACAAAAGAGATAACACCCCCCATTACGTCATGCTTCAGAAATGTGGAAAATGGTCCGTTTTCAAATGTTTTATTTTTGAACGTCAGTTCACATTTGTAGGTGGATCATCAATGTTAGAGCTAAAATTAGCATGTTTAAAGTGATTTTCATGCTTCCAGGGGCTCGGGAAGTTAATTAAATACCATTTGGAGGCATTTAATGTTCGAGCAAAAACGGCTGATTTTCGACAAAAGAGATAACACCCCCCCATTACGTCATGCTTCAGAAATGTGGAAAATGGTCCGTTTTCAAATGTTTTATTTTTGAACGTCAGTTCACATTTGTAGGTGGATCATCAGTGTTAGAGCTAAAATTAGCATGTTTAAAGTGATTTTCATGCTTCCAGGGGCCCAAAACACAAGATTTATTGAATGGTTAAAAGTGCATGAAAATGGCCAATTTACTCACTCTGGGTTCTCAAAAAGGGTTTCTTCACCCCGGGAAGTTAATTAAATACCATTTGGAGGCATTTAATGTTCGAGCAAAAATGGCTGATTTTCGACAAAAGAGATAACACCCCCCCATTACGTCATGCTTCAGAAATGTGGAAAATGGTCCGTTTTCAAATGTTTTATTTTTGAACGTCAGTTCACATTTGTAGGTGGATCATCAGTGTTAGAGCTAAAATTAGCATGTTTAAAGTGATTTTCATGCTTCCAGGGGCTCGGGAAGTTAATTAAATACCATTTGGAGGCATTTAATGTTCGAGCAAAAACGGCTGATTTTCGACAAAAGAGATAACACCCCCCCATTACGTCATGCTTCAGAAATGTGGAAAATGGTCCGTTTTCAAATGTTTTATTTTTGAACGTCAGTTCACATTTGTAGGTGGATCATCAGTGTTAGAGCTAAAATTAGCATGTTTAAAGTGATTTTCATGCTTCCAGGGGCTCGGGAAGTTAATTAAATACCATTTGGAGGCATTTAATGTTCGAGCAAAAACGGCTGATTTTCGACAAAAGAGATAACACCCCCCCCCATTACGTCATGCTTCAGAAATGTGGAAAATGGTCCATTTTCAAATGTTTTATTTTTGAACGTCAGTTCACATTTGTAGGTGGATCATCAGTGTTAGAGCTAAAATTAGCATGTTTAAAGTGATTTTCATGCTTCCAGGGGCTCGGGAAGTTAATTAAATACCATTTGGAGGCATTTAATGTTCGAGCAAAAACGGCTGATTTTCGACAAAAGAGATAACACCCCCCCATTACGTCATGCTTCAGAAATGTGGAAAATGGTCCGTTTTCAAATGTTTTATTTTTGAACGTCAGTTCACATTTGTAGGTGGATCATCAGTGTTAGAGCTAAAATTAGCATGTTTAAAGTGATTTTCATGCTTCCAGGGGCTCGGGAAGTGAAATAAATACCATTTGGAGGCATTTAATGTTCGAGCAAAAACGGCTGATTTTCGACAAAAGAGATAACACCCCCCCATTACGTCATGCTTCAGAAATGTGGAAAATGGTCAGTTTTCAAATGTTTTATTTTTGAACGTCAGTTCACATTTGTAGGTGGATCATCAGTGTTAGAGCTAAAATTAGCATGTTTAAAGTGATTTTCATGCTTCCAGGGGCTCGGGAAGTTAATTAAATACCATTTGGAGGCATTTAATGTTCGAGCAAAAACGGCTGATTTTCGACAAAAGAGATAACACCCCCCCCATTACGTCATGCTTCAGAAATGTGGAAAATGGTCCGTTTTCAAATGTTTTATTTTTGAACGTCAGTTCACATTTGTAGGTGGATCATCAGTGTTAGAGCTAAAATTAGCATGTTTAAAGTGATTTTCATGCTTCCAGGGGCCCAAAACACAAGATTAATGGAATGGTTAAAAGTGCATGAAAATGGCAAATTTACTCACTCTGAGTTCTCAAAAAGGGTTTCTTCACCCCGGGAAGTGAAATAAATACCATTTGGAGGCATTTAATGTTCGAGCAAAAACGGCTGATTTTCGACAAAAGAGATAACACCCCCCCATTACGTCATGCTTCAGAAATGTGGAAAATGGTCCGTTTTCAAATGTTTTATTTTTGAACGTCAGTTCACATTTGTAGGTGGATCATCAGTGTTAGAGCTAAAATTAGCATGTTTAAAGTGATTTTCATGCTTCCAGGGGCCCAAAACACAAGATTTATGGAATGGTTAAAAGTGCATGAAAATGGCCAATTTACTCACTCTGAGTTCTCAAAAAGGGTTTCTTCACCCCGGGAAGTTAATTAAATACCATTTGGAGGCATTTAATGTTCGAGCAAAAACGGCTGATTTTCGACAAAAGAGATAACACCCCCCCATTACGTCATGCTTCAGAAATGTGGAAAATGGTCCGTTTTCAAATGTTTTATTTTTGAACGTCAGTTCACATTTGTAGGTGGATCATCAGTGTTAGAGCTAAAATTAGCATGTTTAAAGTGATTTTCATGCTTCCAGGGGCTCGGGAAGTTAATTAAATACCATTTGGAGGCATTTAATGTTCGAGCAAAAACGGCTGATTTTCGACAAAAGAGATAACACCCCCCCATTACGTCATGCTTCAGAAATGTGGAAAATGGTCCGTTTTCAAATGTTTTATTTTTGAACGTCAGTTCACATTTGTAGGTGGATCATCAGTGTTAGAGCTAAAATTAGCATGTTTAAAGTGATTTTCATGCTTCCAGGGGCTCGGGAAGTGAAATAAATACCATTTGGAGGCATTTAATGTTCGAGCAAAAACGGCTGATTTTCGACAAAAGAGATAACACCCCCCCATTACGTCATGCTTCAGAAATGTGGAAAATGGTCAGTTTTCAAATGTTTTATTTTTGAACGTCAGTTCACATTTGTAGGTGGATCATCAGTGTTAGAGCTAAAATTAGCATGTTTAAAGTGATTTTCATGCTTCCAGGGGCTCGGGAAGTTAATTAAATACCATTTGGAGGCATTTAATGTTCGAGCAAAAACGGCTGATTTTCGACAAAAGAGATAACACCCCCCCCATTACGTCATGCTTCAGAAATGTGGAAAATGGTCCGTTTTCAAATGTTTTATTTTTGAACGTCAGTTCACATTTGTAGGTGGATCATCAGTGTTAGAGCTAAAATTAGCATGTTTAAAGTGATTTTCATGCTTCCAGGGGCCCAAAACACAAGATTAATGGAATGGTTAAAAGTGCATGAAAATGGCCAATTTACTCACTCTGAGTTCTCAAAAAGGGTTTCTTCACCCCGGGAAGTGAAATAAATACCATTTGGAGGCATTTAATGTTCGAGCAAAAACGGCTGATTTTCGACAAAAGAGATAACACCCCCCCATTACGTCATGCTTCAGAAATGTGGAAAATGGTCCGTTTTCAAATGTTTTATTTTTGAACGTCAGTTCACATTTGTAGGTGGATCATCAGTGTTAGAGCTAAAATTAGCATGTTTAAAGTGATTTTCATGCTTCCAGGGGCCCAAAACACAAGATTTATGGAATGGTTAAAAGTGCATGAAAATGGCCAATTTACTCACTCTGAGTTCTCAAAAAGGGTTTCTTCACCCCGGGAAGTTAATTAAATACCATTTGGAGGCATTTAATGTTCGAGCAAAAACGGCTGATTTTCGACAAAAGAGATAACACCCCCCATTACGTCATGCTTCAGAAATGTGGAAAATGGTCCGTTTTCAAATGTTTTATTTTTGAACGTCAGTTCACATTTGTAGGTGGATCATCAGTGTTAGAGCTAAAATTAGCATGTTTAAAGTGATTTTCTTGCTTCCAGGGGCTCGGGAAGTTAATTAAATACCATTTGGAGGCATTTAATGTTCGAGCAAAAACGGCTGATTTTCGACAAAAGAGATAACACCCCCCCATTACGTCATGCTTCAGAAATGTGGAAAATGGTCCGTTTTCAAATGTTTTATTTTTGAACGTCAGTTCACATTTGTAGGTGGATCATCAGTGTTAGAGCTAAAATTAGCATGTTTAAAGTGATTTTCATGCTTCCAGGGGCTCGGGAAGTGAAATAAATACCATTTGGAGGCATTTAATGTTCGAGCAAAAACGGCTGATTTTCGACAAAAGAGATAACACCCCCCCATTACGTCATGCTTCAGAAATGTGGAAAATGGTCCGTTTTCAAATGTTTTATTTTTGAACGTCAGTTCACATTTGTAGGTGGATCATCAGTGTTAGAGCTAAAATTAGCATGTTTAAAGTGATTTTCATGCTTCCAGGGGCTCGGGAAGTGAAATAAATACCATTTGGAGGCATTTAATGTTCGAGCAAAAACGGCTGATTTTCGACAAAAGAGATAACATCCCCCCATTACGTCATGCTTCAGAAATGTGGAAAATGGTCCGTTTTCAAATGTTTTATTTTTGAACGTCAGTTCACATTTGTAGGTGGATCATCAGTGTTAGAGCTAAAATTAGCATGTTTAATGTGATTTTCATGCTTCCAGGGGCTCGGGAAGTTAATTAAATACCATTTGGAGGCATTTAATGTTCGAGCAAAAACGGCTGATTTTCGACAAAAGAGATAACACCCCCCCATTACGTCATGCTTCAGAAATGTGGAAAATGGTCCGTTTTCAAATGTTTTATTTTTGAACGTCAGTTCACATTTGTAGGTGGATCATCAGAGTTAGAGCTAAAATTAGCATGTTTAAAGTGATTTTCATGCTTCCAGGGGCCCAAAACACAAGATTAATGGAATGGTTAAAAGTGCATGAAAATGGCCAATTTACTCACTCTGAGTTCTCAAAAAGGGTTTCTTCACCCCGGGAAGTGAAATAAATACCATTTGGAGGCATTTAATGTTCGAGCAAAAACGGCTGATTTTCGACAAAAGAGATAACACCCCCCCATTACGTCATGCTTCAGAAATGTGGAAAATGGTCCGTTTTCAAATGTTTTATTTTTGAACGTCAGTTCACATTTGTAGGTGGATCATCAGTGTTAGAGCTAAAATTAGCATGTTTAAAGTGATTTTCATGCTTCCAGGGGCTCGGGAAGTGAAATAAATACCATTTGGAGGCATTTAATGTTCGAGCAAAAACGGCTGATTTTCGACAAAAGAGATAACACCCCCCCATTACGTCATGCTTCAGAAATGTGGAAAATGGTCCGTTTTCAAATGTTTTATTTTTGAACGTCAGTTCACATTTGTAGGTGGATCATCAGTGTTAGAGCTAAAATTAGCATGTTTAAAGTGATTTTCATGCTTCCAGGGGCCCAAAACACAAGATTTATGGAATGGATAAAAGTGCATGAAAATGGCCAATTTACTCACTCTGAGTTCTCAAAAAGGGTTTCTTCACCCCGGGAAGTTAATTAAATACCATTTGGAGGCATTTAATGTTCGAGCAAAAACGGCTGATTTTCGACAAAAGAGATAACACCCCCCCATTACGTCATGCTTCAGAAATGTGGAAAATGGTCCGTTTTCAAATGTTTTATTTTTGAACGTCAGTTCACATTTGTAGGTGGATCATCAGTGTTAGAGCTAAAATTAGCATGTTTAAAGTGATTTTCATGCTTCCAGGGGCTCGGGAAGTTAATTAAATACCATTTGGAGGCATTTAATGTTCGAGCAAAAACGGCTGATTTTCGACAAAAGAGATAACACCCCCCCCATTACGTCATGCTTCAGAAATGTGGAAAATGGTCCGTTTTCAAATGTTTTATTTTTGAACGTCAGTTCACATTTGTAGGTGGATCATCAGTGTTAGAGCTAAAATTAGCATGTTTAAAGTGATTTTCATGCTTCCAGGGGCCCAAAACACAAGATTAATGGAATGGTTAAAAGTGCATGAAAATGGCCAATTTACTCACTCTGAGTTCTCAAAAAGGGTTTCTTCACCCCGGGAAGTGAAATAAATACCATTTGGAGGCATTTAATGTTCGAGCAAAAACGGCTGATTTTCGACAAAAGAGATAACACCCCCCCATTACGTCATGCTTCAGAAATGTGGAAAATGGTCCGTTTTCAAATGTTTTATTTTTGAACGTCAGTTCACATTTGTAGGTGGATCATCAGTGTTAGAGCTAAAATTAGCATGTTTAAAGTGATTTTCATGCTTCCAGGGGCCCAAAACACAAGATTTATGGAATGGTTAAAAGTGCATGAAAATGGCCAATTTACTCACTCTGAGTTCTCAAAAAGGGTTTCTTCACCCCGGGAAGTTAATTAAATACCATTTGGAGGCATTTAATGTTCGAGCAAAAACGGCTGATTTTCGACAAAAGAGATAACACCCCCCATTACGTCATGCTTCAGAAATGTGGAAAATGGTCCGTTTTCAAATGTTTTATTTTTGAACGTCAGTTCACATTTGTAGGTGGATCATCAGTGTTAGAGCTAAAATTAGCATGTTTAAAGTGATTTTCTTGCTTCCAGGGGCTCGGGAAGTTAATTAAATACCATTTGGAGGCATTTAATGTTCGAGCAAAAACGGCTGATTTTCGACAAAAGAGATAACACCCCCCCATTACGTCATGCTTCAGAAATGTGGAAAATGGTCCGTTTTCAAATGTTTTATTTTTGAACGTCAGTTCACATTTGTAGGTGGATCATCAGTGTTAGAGCTAAAATTAGCATGTTTAAAGTGATTTTCATGCTTCCAGGGGCTCGGGAAGTGAAATAAATACCATTTGGAGGCATTTAATGTTCGAGCAAAAACGGCTGATTTTCGACAAAAGAGATAACACCCCCCCATTACGTCATGCTTCAGAAATGTGGAAAATGGTCCGTTTTCAAATGTTTTATTTTTGAACGTCAGTTCACATTTGTAGGTGGATCATCAGTGTTAGAGCTAAAATTAGCATGTTTAAAGTGATTTTCATGCTTCCAGGGGCTCGGGAAGTGAAATAAATACCATTTGGAGGCATTTAATGTTCGAGCAAAAACGGCTGATTTTCGACAAAAGAGATAACATCCCCCCATTACGTCATGCTTCAGAAATGTGGAAAATGGTCCGTTTTCAAATGTTTTATTTTTGAACGTCAGTTCACATTTGTAGGTGGATCATCAGTGTTAGAGCTAAAATTAGCATGTTTAATGTGATTTTCATGCTTCCAGGGGCTCGGGAAGTTAATTAAATACCATTTGGAGGCATTTAATGTTCGAGCAAAAACGGCTGATTTTCGACAAAAGAGATAACACCCCCCCATTACGTCATGCTTCAGAAATGTGGAAAATGGTCCGTTTTCAAATGTTTTATTTTTGAACGTCAGTTCACATTTGTAGGTGGATCATCAGAGTTAGAGCTAAAATTAGCATGTTTAAAGTGATTTTCATGCTTCCAGGGGCCCAAAACACAAGATTAATGGAATGGTTAAAAGTGCATGAAAATGGCCAATTTACTCACTCTGAGTTCTCAAAAAGGGTTTCTTCACCCCGGGAAGTGAAATAAATACCATTTGGAGGCATTTAATGTTCGAGCAAAAACGGCTGATTTTCGACAAAAGAGATAACACCCCCCCATTACGTCATGCTTCAGAAATGTGGAAAATGGTCCGTTTTCAAATGTTTTATTTTTGAACGTCAGTTCACATTTGTAGGTGGATCATCAGTGTTAGAGCTAAAATTAGCATGTTTAAAGTGATTTTCATGCTTCCAGGGGCTCGGGAAGTGAAATAAATACCATTTGGAGGCATTTAATGTTCGAGCAAAAACGGCTGATTTTCGACAAAAGAGATAACACCCCCCCATTACGTCATGCTTCAGAAATGTGGAAAATGGTCCGTTTTCAAATGTTTTATTTTTGAACGTCAGTTCACATTTGTAGGTGGATCATCAGTGTTAGAGCTAAAATTAGCATGTTTAAAGTGATTTTCATGCTTCCAGGGGCCCAAAACACAAGATTTATGGAATGGATAAAAGTGCATGAAAATGGCCAATTTACTCACTCTGAGTTCTCAAAAAGGGTTTCTTCACCCCGGGAAGTTAATTAAATACCATTTGGAGGCATTTAATGTTCGAGCAAAAACGGCTGATTTTCGACAAAAGAGATAACACCCCCCCATTACGTCATGCTTCAGAAATGTGGAAAATGGTCCGTTTTCAAATGTTTTATTTTTGAACGTCAGTTCACATTTGTAGGTGGATCATCAGTGTTAGAGCTAAAATTAGCATGTTTAAAGTGATTTTCATGCTTCCAGGGGCTCGGGAAGTTAATTAAATACCATTTGGAGGCATTTAATGTTCGAGCAAAAACGGCTGATTTTCGACAAAAGAGATAACACCCCCCCATTACGTCATGCTTCAGAAATGTGGAAAATGGTCAGTTTTCAAATGTTTTATTTTTGAACGTCAGTTCACATTTGTAGGTGGATCATCAGTGTTAGAGCTAAAATTAGCATGTTTAAAGTGATTTTCATGCTTCCAGGGGCCCAAAACACAAGATTTATGGAATGGTTAAAAGTGCATGAAAATGGCCAATTTACTCACTCTGAGTTCTCAAAAAGGGTTTGTTCACCCCGGGAAGTTAATTAAATACCATTTGGAGGCATTTAATGTTCGAGCAAAAACGGCTGATTTTCGACAAAAGAGATAACACCCCCCCCATTACGTCATGCTTCAGAAATGTGGAAAATGGTCCGTTTTCAAATGTTTTATTTTTGAACGTCAGTTCACATTTGTAGGTGGATCATCAGTGTTAGAGCTAAAATTAGCATGTTTAAAGTGATTTTCATGCTTCCAGGGGCTCGGGAAGTTAATTAAATACCATTTGGAGGCATTTAATGTTCGAGCAAAAACGGCTGATTTTCGACAAAAGAGATAACACCCCCCATTACGTCATGCTTCAGAAATGTGGAAAATGGTCCGTTTTCAAATGTTTTATTTTTGAACGTCAGTTCACATTTGTAGGTGGATCATCAGTGTTAGAGCTAAAATTAGCATGTTTAAAGTGATTTTCATGCTTCCAGGGGCCCAAAACACAAGATTTATGGAATGGTTAAAAGTGCATGAAAATGGCCAATTTACTCACTCTGAGTTCTCAAAAAGGGTTTCTTCACCCCGGGAAGTTAATTAAATACCATTTGGAGGCATTTAATGTTCGAGCAAAAACGGCTGATTTTCGACAAAAGAGATAACACCCCCCCATTATGTCATGCTTCAGAAATGTGGAAAATGGTCCGTTTTCAAATGTTTTATTTTTGAACGTCAGTTCACATTTGTAGGTGGATCATCAGTGTTAGAGCTAAAATTAGCATGTTTAAAGTGATTTTCATGCTTCCAGGGGCTAGGGAAGTTAATTAAATACCATTTGGAGGCATTTAATGTTCGAGCAAAAACGGCTGATTTTCGACAAAAGAGATAACACCCCCCCATTACGTCATGCTTCAGAAATGTGGAAAATGGTCCGTTTTCAAATGTTTTATTTTTGAACGTCAGTTCACATTTGTAGGTGGATCATCAGTGTTAGAGCTAAAATTAGCATGTTTAAAGTGATTTTCATGCTTCCAGGGGCCCAAAACACAAGATTTATGGAATGGTTAAAAGTGCATGAAAATGGCCAATTTACTCACTCTGAGTTCTCAAAAAGGGTTTCTTCACCCCGGGAAGTTAATTAATTACCATTTGGAGGCATTTAATGTTCGAGCAAAAACGGCTGATTTTCGACAAAAGAGATAACACCCCCCCCATTACGTCATGCTTCAGAAATGTGGAAAATGGTCCGTTTTCAAATGTTTTATTTTTGAACGTCAGTTCACATTTGTAGGTGGATCATCAGTGTTAGAGCTAAAATTAGCATGTTTAAAGTGATTTTCATGCTTCCAGGGGCTTGGGAAGTTAATTAAATACCATTTGGAGGCATTTAATGTTCGAGCAAAAATGGCTGATTTTCGACAAAAGAGATAACACCCCCCCATTACGTCATGCTTCAGAAATGTGGAAAATGGTCCGTTTTCAAATGTTTTATTTTTGAACGTCAGTTCACATTTGTAGGTGGATCATCAGTGTTAGAGCTAAAATTAGCATGTTTAAAGTGATTTTCATGCTTCCAGGGGCTCGGGAAGTGAAATAAATACCATTTGGAGGCATTTAATGTTCGAGCAAAAACGGCTGATTTTCGACAAAAGAGATAACACCCCCCCATTACGTCATGCTTCAGAAATGTGGAAAATGGTCCGTTTTCAAATGTTTTATTTTTGAACGTCAGTTCACATTTGTAGGTGGATCATCAGTGTTAGAGCTAAAATTAGCATGTTTAAAGTGATTTTCATGCTTCCAGGGGCTCGGGAAGTGAAATAAATACCATTTGGAGGCATTTAATGTTCGAGCAAAAACGGCTGATTTTCGACAAAAGAGATAACACCCCCCCATTACGTCATGCTTCAGAAATGTGGAAAATGGTCCGTTTTCAAATGTTTTATTTTTGAACGTCAGTTCACATTTGTAGGTGGATCATCAGTGTTAGAGCTAAAATTAGCATGTTTAAAGTGATTTTCATGCTTCCAGGGGCCCAAAACACAAGATTTATGGAATGGATAAAAGTGCATGAAAATGGCCAATTTACTCACTCTGAGTTCTCAAAAAGGGTTTCTTCACCCCGGGAAGTTAATTAAATACCATTTGGAGGCATTTAATGTTCGAGCAAAAACGGCTGATTTTCGACAAAAGAGATAACACCCCCCCATTACGTCATGCTTCAGAAATGTGGAAAATGGTCCGTTTTCAAATGTTTTATTTTTGAACGTCAGTTCACATTTGTAGGTGGATCATCAGTGTTAGAGCTAAAATTAGCATGTTTAAAGTGATTTTCATGCTTCCAGGGGCTCGGGAAGTTAATTAAATACCATTTGGAGGCATTTAATGTTCGAGCAAAAACGGCTGATTTTCGACAAAAGAGATAACACCCCCCCATTACGTCATGCTTCAGAAATGTGGAAAATGGTCAGTTTTCAAATGTTTTATTTTTGAACGTCAGTTCACATTTGTAGGTGGATCATCAGTGTTAGAGCTAAAATTAGCATGTTTAAAGTGATTTTCATGCTTCCAGGGGCCCAAAACACAAGATTTATGGAATGGTTAAAAGTGCATGAAAATGGCCAATTTACTCACTCTGAGTTCTCAAAAAGGGTTTGTTCACCCCGGGAAGTTAATTAAATACCATTTGGAGGCATTTAATGTTCGAGCAAAAACGGCTGATTTTCGACAAAAGAGATAACACCCCCCCCATTACGTCATGCTTCAGAAATGTGGAAAATGGTCCGTTTTCAAATGTTTTATTTTTGAACGTCAGTTCACATTTGTAGGTGGATCATCAGTGTTAGAGCTAAAATTAGCATGTTTAAAGTGATTTTCATGCTTCCAGGGGCTCGGGAAGTTAATTAAATACCATTTGGAGGCATTTAATGTTCGAGCAAAAACGGCTGATTTTCGACAAAAGAGATAACACCCCCCATTACGTCATGCTTCAGAAATGTGGAAAATGGTCCGTTTTCAAATGTTTTATTTTTGAACGTCAGTTCACATTTGTAGGTGGATCATCAGTGTTAGAGCTAAAATTAGCATGTTTAAAGTGATTTTCATGCTTCCAGGGGCCCAAAACACAAGATTTATGGAATGGTTAAAAGTGCATGAAAATGGCCAATTTACTCACTCTGAGTTCTCAAAAAGGGTTTCTTCACCCCGGGAAGTTAATTAAATACCATTTGGAGGCATTTAATGTTCGAGCAAAAACGGCTGATTTTCGACAAAAGAGATAACACCCCCCCATTATGTCATGCTTCAGAAATGTGGAAAATGGTCCGTTTTCAAATGTTTTATTTTTGAACGTCAGTTCACATTTGTAGGTGGATCATCAGTGTTAGAGCTAAAATTAGCATGTTTAAAGTGATTTTCATGCTTCCAGGGGCTAGGGAAGTTAATTAAATACCATTTGGAGGCATTTAATGTTCGAGCAAAAACGGCTGATTTTCGACAAAAGAGATAACACCCCCCCATTACGTCATGCTTCAGAAATGTGGAAAATGGTCCGTTTTCAAATGTTTTATTTTTGAACGTCAGTTCACATTTGTAGGTGGATCATCAGTGTTAGAGCTAAAATTAGCATGTTTAAAGTGATTTTCATGCTTCCAGGGGCCCAAAACACAAGATTTATGGAATGGTTAAAAGTGCATGAAAATGGCCAATTTACTCACTCTGAGTTCTCAAAAAGGGTTTCTTCACCCCGGGAAGTTAATTAATTACCATTTGGAGGCATTTAATGTTCGAGCAAAAACGGCTGATTTTCGACAAAAGAGATAACACCCCCCCCATTACGTCATGCTTCAGAAATGTGGAAAATGGTCCGTTTTCAAATGTTTTATTTTTGAACGTCAGTTCACATTTGTAGGTGGATCATCAGTGTTAGAGCTAAAATTAGCATGTTTAAAGTGATTTTCATGCTTCCAGGGGCTTGGGAAGTTAATTAAATACCATTTGGAGGCATTTAATGTTCGAGCAAAAATGGCTGATTTTCGACAAAAGAGATAACACCCCCCCATTACGTCATGCTTCAGAAATGTGGAAAATGGTCCGTTTTCAAATGTTTTATTTTTGAACGTCAGTTCACATTTGTAGGTGGATCATCAGTGTTAGAGCTAAAATTAGCATGTTTAAAGTGATTTTCATGCTTCCAGGGGCTCGGGAAGTTAATTAAATACCATTTGGAGGCATTTAATGTTCGAGCAAAAACGGCTGATTTTCGACAAAAGAGATAACACCCCCCCATTACGTCATGCTTCAGAAATGTGGAAAATGGTCCGTTTTCAAATGTTTTATTTTTGAACGTCAGTTCACATTTGTAGGTGGATCATCAGTGTTAGAGCTAAAATTAGCATGTTTAAAGTGATTTTCATGCTTCCAGGGGCTCGGGAAGTGAAATAAATACCATTTGGAGGCATTTAATGTTCGAGCAAAAACGGCTGATTTTCGACAAAAGAGATAACACCCCCCCATTACGTCATGCTTCAGAAATGTGGAAAATGGTCCGTTTTCAAATGTTTTATTCTTGAACGTCAGTTCACATTTGTAGGTGGATCATCAGTGTTAGAGCTAAAATTAGCATGTTTAAAGTGATTTTCATGCTTCCAGGGGCTCGGGAAGTTAATTAAATACCATTTGGAGGCATTTAATGTTCGAGCAAAAACGGCTGATTTTCGACAAAAGAGATAACACCCCCCCATTACGTCATGCTTCAGAAATGTGGAAAATGGTCCGTTTTCAAATGTTTTATTTTTGAACGTCAGTTCACATTTGTAGGTGGATCATCAGTGTTAGAGCTAAAATTAGCATGTTTAAAGTGATTTTCATGCTTCCAGGGGCTCGGGAAGTTAATTAAATACCATTTGGAGGCATTTAATGTTCGAGCAAAAACGGCTGATTTTCGACAAAAGAGATAACACCCCCCCCCATTACGTCATGCTTCAGAAATGTGGAAAATGGTCCGTTTTCAAATGTTTTATTTTTGAACGTCAGTTCACATTTGTAGGTGGATCATCAGTGTTAGAGCTAAAATTAGCATGTTTAAAGTGATTTTCATGCTTCCAGGGGCTCGGGAAGTTAATTAAATACCATTTGGAGGCATTTAATGTTCGAGCAAAAACGGCTGATTTTCGACAAAAGAGATAACACCCCCCCATTACGTCATGCTTCAGAAATGTGGAAAGTGGTCCGTTTTCAAATGTTTTATTTTTGAACGTCAGTTCACATTTGTAGGTGGATCATCAGTGTTAGAGCTAAAATTAGCATGTTTAAAGTGATTTTCATGCTTCCAGGGGCTCGGGAAGTGAAATAAATACCATTTGGAGGCATTTAATGTTCGAGCAAAAACGGCTGATTTTCGACAAAAGAGATAACACCCCCCCATTACGTCATGCTTCAGAAATGTGGAAAATGGTCCGTTTTCAAATGTTTTATTTTTGAACGTCAGTTCACATTTGTAGGTGGATCATCAGTGTTAGAGCTAAAATTAGCATGTTTAAAGTGATTTTCATGCTTCCAGGGGCTCGGGAAGTTAATTAAATACCATTTGGAGGCATTTAATGTTCGAGCAAAAACGGCTGATTTTCGACAAAAGAGATAACACCCCCCCATTACGTCATGCTTCAGAAATGTGGAAAATGGTCCGTTTTCAAATGTTTTATTTTTGAACGTCAGTTCACATTTGTAGGTGGATCATCAGTGTTAGAGCTAAAATTAGCATGTTTAAAGTGATTTTCATGCTTCCAGGGGCCCAAAACACAAGATTAATGGAATGGTTAAAAGTGCATGAAAATGGCCAATTTACTCACTCTGAGTTCTCAAAAAGGGTTTTTTCACCCCGGGAAGTTAATTAAATACCATTTGAAGGCATTTAATGTTCGAGCAAAAACTGCTGATTTTCGACAAAAGAGATAACACCCCCCCATTATGTCATGCTTCAGAAATGTGGAAAATGGTCCGTTTTCAAATGTTTTATTTTTGAACGTCAGTTCACATTTGTAGGTGGATCATCAGTGTTAGAGCTAAAATTAGCATGTTTAAAGTGATTTTCATGCAACCAGGGGCTCGGGAAGTGAAATAAATACCATTTGGAGGCATTTAATGTTCGAGCAAAAACGGCTGATTTTCGACAAAAGAGATAACACCCCCCCATTACGTCATGCTTCAGAAATGTGGAAAATGGTCCGTTTTCAAATGTTTTATTTTTGAACGTCAGTTCACATTTGTAGGTGGATCATCAGTGTTAGAGCTAAAATTAGCATGTTTAAAGTGATTTTCATGCTTCCAGGGGCCCAAAACACAAGATTAATGGAATGGTTAAAAGTGCATGAAAATGGCCAATTTACTCACTCTGAGTTCTCAAAAAGGGTTTCTTCACCCCGGGAAGTGAAATAAATACCATTTGGAGGCATTTAATGTTCGAGCAAAAACGGCTGATTTTCGACAAAAGAGATAACACCCCCCCATTACGTCATGCTTCAGAAATGTGGAAAATGGTCCGTTTTCAAATGTTTTATTTTTGAACGTCAGTTCACATTTGTAGGTGGATCATCAGTGTTAGAGCTAAAATTAGCATGTTTAAAGTGATTTTCATGCTTCCAGGGGCCCAAAACACAAGATTTATGGAATGGTTAAAAGTGCATGAAAATGGACAATTTACTCACTCTGAGTTCTCAAAAAGGGTTTCTTCACCCCGGGAAGTTAATTAAATACCATTTGGAGGCATTTAATGTTCGAGCAAAAACGGCTGATTTTCGACAAAAGAGATAACACCCCCCCATTACGTCATGCTTCAGAAATGTGGAAAATGGTCCGTTTTCAAATGTTTTATTTTTGAACGTCAGTTCACATTTGTAGGTGGATCATCAGTGTTAGAGCTAAAATTGGCATGTTTAAAGTGATTTTCATGCTTCCAGGGGCTCGGGAAGTGAAATAAATACCATTTGGAGGCATTTAATGTTCGAGCAAAAACGGCTGATTTTCGACAAAAGAGATAACACCCCCCCATTACGTCATGCTTCAGAAATGTGGAAAATGGTCCGTTTTCAAATGTTTTATTTTTGAACGTCAATTCACATTTGTAGGTGGATCATCAGTGTTAGAGCTAAAATTAGCATGTTTAAAGTGATTTTCATGCTTCCAGGGGCCCAAAACACAAGATTTATGGAATGGTTAAAAGTGCATGAAAATGGCCAATTTACTCACTCTGAGTTCTCAAAAAGGGTTTCTTCACCCCGGGAAGTTAATTAAATACCATTTGGAGGCATTTAATGTTCGAGCAAAAACGGCTGATTTTCGACAAAAGAGATAACACCCCCCCATTACGTCATGCTTCAGAAATGTGGAAAATGGTCCGTTTTCAAATGTTTTATTTTTGAACGTCAGTTCACATTTGTAGGTGGATCATCAGTGTTAGAGCTAAAATTAGCATGTTTAAAGTGATTTTCATGCTTCCAGGGGCTCGGGAAGTTAATTAAATACCATTTGGAGGCATTTAATGTTCGAGCAAAAACGGCTGATTTTCGACAAAAGAGATAACACCCCCCCATTACGTCATGCTTCAGAAATGTGGAAAATGGTCCGTTTTCAAATGTTTTATTTTTGAACGTCAGTTCACATTTGTAGGTGGATCATCAGTGTTAGAGCTAAAATTAGCATGTTTAAAGTGATTTTCATGCTTCCAGGGGCTCGGGAAGTGAAATAAATACCATTTGGAGGCATTTAATGTTCGAGCAAAAACGGCTGATTTTCGACAAAAGAGATAACATCCCCCCATTACGTCATGCTTCAGAAATGTGGAAAATGGTCCGTTTTCAAATGTTTTATTTTTGAACGTCAGTTCACATTTGTAGGTGGATCATCAGTGTTAGAGCTAAAATTAGCATGTTTAATGTGATTTTCATGCTTCCAGGGGCTCGGGAAGTTAATTAAATACCATTTGGAGGCATTTAATGTTCGAGCAAAAACGGCTGATTTTCGACAAAAGAGATAACACCCCCCCATTACGTCATGCTTCAGAAATGTGGAAAATGGTCCGTTTTCAAATGTTTTATTTTTGAACGTCAGTTCACATTTGTAGGTGGATCATCAGTGTTAGAGCTAAAATTAGCATGTTTAAAGTGATTTTCATGCTTCCAGGGGCTCGGGAAGTGAAATAAATACCATTTGGAGGCATTTAATGTTCGAGCAAAAACGGCTGATTTTCGACAAAAGAGATAACATCCCCCCATTACGTCATGCTTCAGAAATGTGGAAAATGGTCCGTTTTCAAATGTTTTATTTTTGAACGTCAGTTCACATTTGTAGGTGGATCATCAGTGTTAGAGCTAAAATTAGCATGTTTAATGTGATTTTCATGCTTCCAGGGGCTCGGGAAGTTAATTAAATACCATTTGGAGGCATTTAATGTTCGAGCAAAAACGGCTGATTTTCGACAAAAGAGATAACACCCCCCCATTACGTCATGCTTCAGAAATGTGGAAAATGGTCCGTTTTCAAATGTTTTATTTTTGAACGTCAGTTCACATTTGTAGGTGGATCATCAGTGTTAGAGCTAAAATTAGCATGTTTAAAGTGATTTTCATGCTTCCAGGGGCCCAAAACACAAGATTAATGGAATGGTTAAAAGTGCATGAAAATGGCCAATTTACTCACTCTGAGTTCTCAAAAAGGGTTTCTTCACCCCGGGAAGTGAAATAAATACCATTTGGAGGCATTTAATGTTCGAGCAAAAACGGCTGATTTTCGACAAAAGAGATAACACCCCCCCATTACGGCATGCTTCAGAAATGTGGAAAATGGTCCGTTTTCAAATGTTTTATTTTTGAACGTCAGTTCACATTTGTAGGTGGATCATCAGTGTTAGAGCTAAAATTAGCATGTTTAAAGTGATTTTCATGCTTCCAGGGGCCCAAAACACAAGATTTATGGAATGGTTAAAAGTGCATGAAAATGGACAATTTACTCACTCTGAGTTCTCAAAAAGGGTTTCTTCACCCCGGGAAGTTAATTAAATACCATTTGGAGGCATTTAATGTTCGAGCAAAAACGGCTGATTTTCGACAAAAGAGATAACACCCCCCCATTACGTCATGCTTCAGAAATGTGGAAAATGGTCCGTTTTCAAATGTTTTATTTTTGAACGTCAGTTCACATTTGTAGGTGGATCATCAGTGTTAGAGCTAAAATTGGCATGTTTAAAGTGATTTTCATGCTTCCAGGGGCTCGGGAAGTGAAATAAATACCATTTGGAGGCATTTAATGTTCGAGCAAAAACGGCTGATTTTCGACAAAAGAGATAACACCCCCCCATTACGTCATGCTTCAGAAATGTGGAAAATGGTCCGTTTTCAAATGTTTTATTTTTGAACGTCAATTCACATTTGTAGGTGGATCATCAGTGTTAGAGCTAAAATTAGCATGTTTAAAGTGATTTTCATGCTTCCAGGGGCCCAAAACACAAGATTTATGGAATGGTTAAAAGTGCATGAAAATGGCCAATTTACTCACTCTGAGTTCTCAAAAAGGGTTTCTTCACCCCGGGAAGTTAATTAAATACCATTTGGAGGCATTTAATGTTCGAGCAAAAACGGCTGATTTTCGACAAAAGAGATAACACCCCCCCATTACGTCATGCTTCAGAAATGTGGAAAATGGTCCGTTTTCAAATGTTTTATTTTTGAACGTCAGTTCACATTTGTAGGTGGATCATCAGTGTTAGAGCTAAAATTAGCATGTTTAAAGTGATTTTCATGCTTCCAGGGGCTCGGGAAGTTAATTAAATACCATTTGGAGGCATTTAATGTTCGAGCAAAAACGGCTGATTTTCGACAAAAGAGATAACACCCCCCCATTACGTCATGCTTCAGAAATGTGGAAAATGGTCCGTTTTCAAATGTTTTATTTTTGAACGTCAGTTCACATTTGTAGGTGGATCATCAGTGTTAGAGCTAAAATTAGCATGTTTAAAGTGATTTTCATGCTTCCAGGGGCTCGGGAAGTGAAATAAATACCATTTGGAGGCATTTAATGTTCGAGCAAAAACGGCTGATTTTCGACAAAAGAGATAACATCCCCCCATTACGTCATGCTTCAGAAATGTGGAAAATGGTCCGTTTTCAAATGTTTTATTTTTGAACGTCAGTTCACATTTGTAGGTGGATCATCAGTGTTAGAGCTAAAATTAGCATGTTTAATGTGATTTTCATGCTTCCAGGGGCTCGGGAAGTTAATTAAATACCATTTGGAGGCATTTAATGTTCGAGCAAAAACGGCTGATTTTCGACAAAAGAGATAACACCCCCCCATTACGTCATGCTTCAGAAATGTGGAAAATGGTCCGTTTTCAAATGTTTTATTTTTGAACGTCAGTTCACATTTGTAGGTGGATCATCAGTGTTAGAGCTAAAATTAGCATGTTTAAAGTGATTTTCATGCTTCCAGGGGCTCGGGAAGTGAAATAAATACCATTTGGAGGCATTTAATGTTCGAGCAAAAACGGCTGATTTTCGACAAAAGAGATAACATCCCCCCATTACGTCATGCTTCAGAAATGTGGAAAATGGTCCGTTTTCAAATGTTTTATTTTTGAACGTCAGTTCACATTTGTAGGTGGATCATCAGTGTTAGAGCTAAAATTAGCATGTTTAATGTGATTTTCATGCTTCCAGGGGCTCGGGAAGTGAAATAAATACCATTTGGAGGCATTTAATGTTCGAGCAAAAACGGCTGATTTTCGACAAAAGAGATAACACCCCCCCATTACGTCATGCTTCAGAAATGTGGAAAATGGTCCGTTTTCAAATGTTTTATTTTTGAACGTCAGTTCACATTTGTAGGTGGATCATCAGTGTTAGAGCTAAAATTAGCATGTTTAAAGTGATTTTCATGCTTCCAGGGGCCCAAAACACAAGATTAATGGAATGGTTAAAAGTGCATGAAAATGGCCAATTTACTCACTCTGAGTTCTCAAAAAGGGTTTCTTCACCCCGGGAAGTGAAATAAATACCATTTGGAGGCATTTAATGTTCGAGCAAAAACGGCTGATTTTCGACAAAAGAGATAACACCCCCCCATTACGTCATGCTTCAGAAATGTGGAAAATGGTCCGTTTTCAAATGTTTTATTTTTGAACGTCAGTTCACATTTGTAGGTGGATCATCAGTGTTAGAGCTAAAATTAGCATGTTTAAAGTGATTTTCATGCTTCCAGGGGCCCAAAACACAAGATTTATGGAATGGTTAAAAGTGCATGAAAATGGACAATTTACTCACTCTGAGTTCTCAAAAAGGGTTTCTTCACCCCGGGAAGTTAATTAAATACCATTTGGAGGCATTTAATGTTCGAGCAAAAACGGCTGATTTTCGACAAAAGAGATAACACCCCCCCATTACGTCATGCTTCAGAAATGTGGAAAATGGTCCGTTTTCAAATGTTTTATTTTTGAACGTCAGTTCACATTTGTAGGTGGATCATCAGTGTTAGAGCTAAAATTGGCATGTTTAAAGTGATTTTCATGCTTCCAGGGGCTCGGGAAGTGAAATAAATACCATTTGGAGGCATTTAATGTTCGAGCAAAAACGGCTGATTTTCGACAAAAGAGATAACACCCCCCCATTACGTCATGCTTCAGAAATGTGGAAAATGGTCCGTTTTCAAATGTTTTATTTTTGAACGTCAATTCACATTTGTAGGTGGATCATCAGTGTTAGAGC
This sequence comes from Lissotriton vulgaris, assembly GCF_964263255.1. Lineage (NCBI taxonomy): Eukaryota > Metazoa > Chordata > Amphibia > Caudata > Salamandridae > Lissotriton > Lissotriton vulgaris. Next base: position 26,287 of record NW_028242324.1, read on the forward strand.
TAAAATTAGCATGTTTAAAGTGATTTTCATGCTTCCAGGGGCCCAAAACACAAGATTTATGGAATGGTTAAAAGTGCATGAAAATGGCCAATTTACTCACTCTGAGTTCTCAAAAAGGGTTTCTTCACCCCGGGAAGTTAATTAAATACCATTTGGAGGCATTTAATGTTCGAGCAAAAACGGCTGATTTTCGACAAAAGAGATAACACCCCCCCATTACGTCATGCTTCAGAAATGTGGAAAATGGTCCGTTTTCAAATGTTTTATTTTTGAACGTCAGTTCACATTTGTAGGTGGATCATCAGTGTTAGAGCTAAAATTAGCATGTTTAAAGTGATTTTCATGCTTCCAGGGGCTCGGGAAGTTAATTAAATACCATTTGGAGGCATTTAATGTTCGAGCAAAAACGGCTGATTTTCGACAAAAGAGATAACACCCCCCCATTACGTCATGCTTCAGAAATGTGGAAAATGGTCCGTTTTCAAATGTTTTATTTTTGAACGTCAGTTCACATTTGTAGGTGGATCATCAGTGTTAGAGCTAAAATTAGCATGTTTAAAGTGATTTTCATGCTTCCAGGGGCTCGGGAAGTGAAATAAATACCATTTGGAGGCATTTAATGTTCGAGCAAAAACGGCTGATTTTCGACAAAAGAGATAACATCCCCCCATTACGTCATGCTTCAGAAATGTGGAAAATGGTCCGTTTTCAAATGTTTTATTTTTGAACGTCAGTTCACATTTGTAGGTGGATCATCAGTGTTAGAGCTAAAATTAGCATGTTTAATGTGATTTTCATGCTTCCAGGGGCTCGGGAAGTTAATTAAATACCATTTGGAGGCATTTAATGTTCGAGCAAAAACGGCTGATTTTCGACAAAAGAGATAACACCCCCCCATTACGTCATGCTTCAGAAATGTGGAAAATGGTCCGTTTTCAAATGTTTTATTTTTGAACGTCAGTTCACATTTGTAGGTGGATCATCAGTGTTAGAGCTAAAATTAGCATGTTTAAAGTGATTTTCATGCTTCCAGGGGCTCGGGAAGTGAAATAAATACCATTTGGAGGCATTTAATGTTCGAGCAAAAACGGCTGATTTTCGACAAAAGAGATAACATCCCCCCATTACGTCATGCTTCAGAAATGTGGAAAATGGTCCGTTTTCAAATGTTTTATTTTTGAACGTCAGTTCACATTTGTAGGTGGATCATCAGTGTTAGAGCTAAAATTAGCATGTTTAATGTGATTTTCATGCTTCCAGGGGCTCGGGAAGTTAATTAAATACCATTTGGAGGCATTTAATGTTCGAGCAAAAACGGCTGATTTTCGACAAAAGAGATAACACCCCCCCATTACGTCATGCTTCAGAAATGTGGAAAATGGTCCGTTTTCAAATGTTTTATTTTTGAACGTCAGTTCACATTTGTAGGTGGATCATCAGTGTTAGAGCTAAAATTAGCATGTTTAAAGTGATTTTCATGCTTCCAGGGGCCCAAAACACAAGATTAATGGAATGGTTAAAAGTGCATGAAAATGGCCAATTTACTCACTCTGAGTTCTCAAAAAGGGTTTCTTCACCCCGGGAAGTGAAATAAATACCATTTGGAGGCATTTAATGTTCGAGCAAAAACGGCTGATTTTCGACAAAAGAGATAACACCCCCCCATTACGTCATGCTTCAGAAATGTGGAAAATGGTCCGTTTTCAAATGTTTTATTTTTGAACGTCAGTTCACATTTGTAGGTGGATCATCAGTGTTAGAGCTAAAATTAGCATGTTTAAAGTGATTTTCATGCTTCCAGGGGCCCAAAACACAAGATTTATGGAATGGTTAAAAGTGCATGAAAATGGACAATTTACTCACTCTGAGTTCTCAAAAAGGGTTTCTTCACCCCGGGAAGTTAATTAAATACCATTTGGAGGCATTTAATGTTCGAGCAAAAACGGCTGATTTTCGACAAAAGAGATAACACCCCCCCATTACGTCATGCTTCAGAAATGTGGAAAATGGTCCGTTTTCAAATGTTTTATTTTTGAACGTCAGTTCACATTTGTAGGTGGATCATCAGTGTTAGAGCTAAAATTGGCATGTTTAAAGTGATTTTCATGCTTCCAGGGGCTCGGGAAGTGAAATAAATACCATTTGGAGGCATTTAATGTTCGAGCAAAAACGGCTGATTTTCGACAAAAGAGATAACACCCCCCCATTACGTCATGCTTCAGAAATGTGGAAAATGGTCCGTTTTCAAATGTTTTATTTTTGAACGTCAATTCACATTTGTAGGTGGATCATCAGTGTTAGAGCTAAAATTAGCATGTTTAAAGTGATTTTCATGCTTCCAGGGGCCCAAAACACAAGATTTATGGAATGGTTAAAAGTGCATGAAAATGGCCAATTTACTCACTCTGAGTTCTCAAAAAGGGTTTCTTCACCCCGGGAAGTTAATTAAATACCATTTGGAGGCATTTAATGTTCGAGCAAAAACGGCTGATTTTCGACAAAAGAGATAACACCCCCCCATTACGTCATGCTTCAGAAATGTGGAAAATGGTCCGTTTTCAAATGTTTTATTTTTGAACGTCAGTTCACATTTGTAGGTGGATCATCAGTGTTAGAGCTAAAATTAGCATGTTTAAAGTGATTTTCATGCTTCCAGGGGCTCGGGAAGTTAATTAAATACCATTTGGAGGCATTTAATGTTCGAGCAAAAACGGCTGATTTTCGACAAAAGAGATAACACCCCCCCATTACGTCATGCTTCAGAAATGTGGAAAATGGTCCGTTTTCAAATGTTTTATTTTTGAACGTCAGTTCACATTTGTAGGTGGATCATCAGTGTTAGAGCTAAAATTAGCATGTTTAAAGTGATTTTCATGCTTCCAGGGGCTCGGGAAGTGAAATAAATACCATTTGGAGGCATTTAATGTTCGAGCAAAAACGGCTGATTTTCGACAAAAGAGATAACATCCCCCCATTACGTCATGCTTCAGAAATGTGGAAAATGGTCCGTTTTCAAATGTTTTATTTTTGAACGTCAGTTCACATTTGTAGGTGGATCATCAGTGTTAGAGCTAAAATTAGCATGTTTAATGTGATTTTCATGCTTCCAGGGGCTCGGGAAGTTAATTAAATACCATTTGGAGGCATTTAATGTTCGAGCAAAAACGGCTGATTTTCGACAAAAGAGATAACACCCCCCATTACGTCATGCTTCAGAAATGTGGAAAATGGTCCGTTTTCAAATGTTTTATTTTTGAACGTCAGTTCACATTTGTAGGTGGATCATCAGTGTTAGAGCTAAAATTAGCATGTTTAAAGTGATTTTCATGCTTCCAGGGGCTCGGGAAGTGAAATAAATACCATTTGGAGGCATTTAATGTTCGAGCAAAAACGGCTGATTTTCGACAAAAGAGATAACATCCCCCCATTACGTCATGCTTCAGAAATGTGGAAAATGGTCCGTTTTCAAATGTTTTATTTTTGAACGTCAGTTCACATTTGTAGGTGGATCATCAGTGTTAGAGCTAAAATTAGCATGTTTAATGTGATTTTCATGCTTCCAGGGGCTCGGGAAGTTAATTAAATACCATTTGGAGGCATTTAATGTTCGAGCAAAAACGGCTGATTTTCGACAAAAGAGATAACACCCCCCCATTACGTCATGCTTCAGAAATGTGGAAAATGGTCCGTTTTCAAATGTTTTATTTTTGAACGTCAGTTCACATTTGTAGGTGGATCATCAGTGTTAGAGCTAAAATTAGCATGTTTAAAGTGATTTTCATGCTTCCAGGGGCCCAAAACACAAGATTAATGGAATGGTTAAAAGTGCATGAAAATGGCCAATTTACTCACTCTGAGTTCTCAAAAAGGGTTTCTTCACCCCGGGAAGTGAAATAAATACCATTTGGAGGCATTTAATGTTCGAGCAAAAACGGCTGATTTTCGACAAAAGAGATAACACCCCCCCATTACGTCATGCTTCAGAAATGTGGAAAATGGTCCGTTTTCAAATGTTTTATTTTTGAACGTCAGTTCACATTTGTAGGTGGATCATCAGTGTTAGAGCTAAAATTAGCATGTTTAAAGTGATTTTCATGCTTCCAGGGGCCCAAAACACAAGATTTATGGAATGGTTAAAAGTGCATGAAAATGGACAATTTACTCACTCTGAGTTCTCAAAAAGGGTTTCTTCACCCCGGGAAGTTAATTAAATACCATTTGGAGGCATTTAATGTTCGAGCAAAAACGGCTGATTTTCGACAAAAGAGATAACACCCCCCCATTACGTCATGCTTCAGAAATGTGGAAAATGGTCCGTTTTCAAATGTTTTATTTTTGAACGTCAGTTCACATTTGTAGGTGGATCATCAGTGTTAGAGCTAAAATTGGCATGTTTAAAGTGATTTTCATGCTTCCAGGGGCTCGGGAAGTGAAATAAATACCATTTGGAGGCATTTAATGTTCGAGCAAAAACGGCTGATTTTCGACAAAAGAGATAACACCCCCCCATTACGTCATGCTTCAGAAATGTGGAAAATGGTCCGTTTTCAAATGTTTTATTTTTGAACGTCAATTCACATTTGTAGGTGGATCATCAGTGTTAGAGCTAAAATTAGCATGTTTAAAGTGATTTTCATGCTTCCAGGGGCCCAAAACACAAGATTTATGGAATGGTTAAAAGTGCATGAAAATGGCCAATTTACTCACTCTGAGTTCTCAAAAAGGGTTTCTTCACCCCGGGAAGTTAATTAAATACCATTTGGAGGCATTTAATGTTCGAGCAAAAACGGCTGATTTTCGACAAAAGAGATAACACCCCCCCATTACGTCATGCTTCAGAAATGTGGAAAATGGTCAGTTTTCAAATGTTTTATTTTTGAACGTCAGTTCACATTTGTAGGTGGATCATCAGTGTTAGAGCTAAAATTAGCATGTTTAAAGTGATTTTCATGCTTCCAGGGGCTCGGGAAGTTAATTAAATACCATTTGGAGGCATTTAATGTTCGAGCAAAAACGGCTGATTTTCGACAAAAGAGATAACACCCCCCCATTACGTCATGCTTCAGAAATGTGGAAAATGGTCCGTTTTCAAATGTTTTATTTTTGAACGTCAGTTCACATTTGTAGGTGGATCATCAGTGTTAGAGCTAAAATTAGCATGTTTAAAGTGATTTTCATGCTTCCAGGGGCTCAGGAAGTGAAATAAATACCATTTGGAGGCATTTAATGTTCGAGCAAAAACGGCTGATTTTCGACAAAAGAGATAACATCCCCCCATTACGTCATGCTTCAGAAATGTGGAAAATGGTCCGTTTTCAAATGTTTTATTTTTGAACGTCAGTTCACATTTGTAGGTGGATCATCAGTGTTAGAGCTAAAATTAGCATGTTTAATGTGATTTTCATGCTTCCAGGGGCTCGGGAAGTTAATTAAATACCATTTGGAGGCATTTAATGTTCGAGCAAAAACGGCTGATTTTCGACAAAAGAGATAACACCCCCCCATTACGTCATGCTTCAGAAATGTGGAAAATGGTCCGTTTTCAAATGTTTTATTTTTGAACGTCAGTTCACATTTGTAGGTGGATCATCAGTGTTAGAGCTAAAATTAGCATGTTTAAAGTGATTTTCATGCTTCCAGGGGCTCGGGAAGTGAAATAAATACCATTTGGAGGCATTTAATGTTCGAGCAAAAACGGCTGATTTTCGACAAAAGAGATAACATCCCCCCATTACGTCATGCTTCAGAAATGTGGAAAATGGTCCGTTTTCAAATGTTTTATTTTTGAACGTCAGTTCACATTTGTAGGTGGATCATCAGTGTTAGAGCTAAAATTAGCATGTTTAATGTGATTTTCATGCTTCCAGGGGCTCGGGAAGTTAATTAAATACCATTTGGAGGCATTTAATGTTCGAGCAAAAACGGCTGATTTTCGACAAAAGAGATAACACCCCCCCATTACGTCATGCTTCAGAAATGTGGAAAATGGTCCGTTTTCAAATGTTTTATTTTTGAACGTCAGTTCACATTTGTAGGTGGATCATCAGTGTTAGAGCTAAAATTAGCATGTTTAAAGTGATTTTCATGCTTCCAGGGGCCCAAAACACAAGATTAATGGAATGGTTAAAAGTGCATGAAAATGGCCAATTTACTCACTCTGAGTTCTCAAAAAGGGTTTCTTCACCCCGGGAAGTGAAATAAATACCATTTGGAGGCATTTAATGTTCGAGCAAAAACGGCTGATTTTCGACAAAAGAGATAACACCCCCCCCATTACGTCATGCTTCAGAAATGTGGAAAATGGTCCGTTTTCAAATGTTTTATTTTTGAACGTCAGTTCACATTTGTAGGTGGATCATCAGTGTTAGAGCTAAAATTAGCATGTTTAAAGTGATTTTCATGCTTCCAGGGGCCCAAAACACAAGATTTATGGAATGGTTAAAAGTGCATGAAAATGGCCAATTTACTCACTCTGAGTTCTCAAAAAGGGTTTTTTCACCCCGGGAAGTTAATTAAATACCATTTGAAGGCATTTAATGTTCGAGCAAAAACTGCTGATTTTCGACAAAAGAGATAACACCCCCCCATTATGTCATGCTTCAGAAATGTGGAAAATGGTCCGTTTTCAAATGTTTTATTTTTGAACGTCAGTTCACATTTGTAGGTGGATCATCAGTGTTAGAGCTAAAATTAGCATGTTTAAAGTGATTTTCATGCAACCAGGGGCTCGGGAAGTGAAATAAATACCATTTGGAGGCATTTAATGTTCGAGCAAAAACGGCTGATTTTCAACAAAAGAGATAACACCCCCCCATTACGTCATGCTTCAGAAATGTGGAAAATGGTCCGTTTTCAAATGTTTTATTTTTGAACGTCAGTTCACATTTGTAGGTGGATCATCAGTGTTAGAGCTAAAATTAGCATGTTTAAAGTGATTTTCATGCTTCCAGGGGCCCAAAACACAAGATTAATGGAATGGTTAAAAGTGCATGAAAATGGCCAATTTACTCACTCTGAGTTCTCAAAAAGGGTTTCTTCACCCCGGGAAGTGAAATAAATACCATTTGGAGGCATTTAATGTTCGAGCAAAAACGGCTGATTTTCGACAAAAGAGATAACACCCCCCCATTACGTCATGCTTCAGAAATGTGGAAAATGGTCCGTTTTCAAATGTTTTATTTTTGAACGTCAGTTCACATTTGTAGGTGGATCATCAGTGTTAGAGCTAAAATTAGCATGTTTAAAGTGATTTTCATGCTTCCAGGGGCCCAAAACACAAGATTTATGGAATGGTTAAAAGTGCATGAAAATGGACAATTTACTCACTCTGAGTTCTCAAAAAGGGTTTCTTCACCCCGGGAAGTTAATTAAATACCATTTGGAGGCATTTAATGTTCGAGCAAAAACGGCTGATTTTCGACAAAAGAGATAACACCCCCCCATTACGTCATGCTTCAGAAATGTGGAAAATGGTCCGTTTTCAAATGTTTTATTTTTGAACGTCAGTTCACATTTGTAGGTGGATCATCAGTGTTAGAGCTAAAATTGGCATGTTTAAAGTGATTTTCATGCTTCCAGGGGCTCGGGAAGTGAAATAAATACCATTTGGAGGCATTTAATGTTCGAGCAAAAACGGCTGATTTTCGACAAAAGAGATAACACCCCCCCATTACGTCATGCTTCAGAAATGTGGAAAATGGTCCGTTTTCAAATGTTTTATTTTTGAACGTCAATTCACATTTGTAGGTGGATCATCAGTGTTAGAGCTAAAATTAGCATGTTTAAAGTGATTTTCATGCTTCCAGGGGCCCAAAACACAAGATTTATGGAATGGTTAAAAGTGCATGAAAATGGCCAATTTACTCACTCTGAGTTCTCAAAAAGGGTTTCTTCACCCCGGGAAGTTAATTAAATACCATTTGGAGGCATTTAATGTTCGAGCAAAAACGGCTGATTTTCGACAAAAGAGATAACACCCCCCCATTACGTCATGCTTCAGAAATGTGGAAAATGGTCCGTTTTCAAATGTTTTATTTTTGAACGTCAGTTCACATTTGTAGGTGGATCATCAGTGTTAGAGCTAAAATTAGCATGTTTAAAGTGATTTTCATGCTTCCAGGGGCTCGGGAAGTTAATTAAATACCATTTGGAGGCATTTAATGTTCGAGCAAAAACGGCTGATTTTCGACAAAAGAGATAACACCCCCCCATTACGTCATGCTTCAGAAATGTGGAAAATGGTCCGTTTTCAAATGTTTTATTTTTGAACGTCAGTTCACATTTGTAGGTGGATCATCAGTGTTAGAGCTAAAATTAGCATGTTTAAAGTGATTTTCATGCTTCCAGGGGCTCGGGAAGTGAAATAAATACCATTTGGAGGCATTTAATGTTCGAGCAAAAACGGCTGATTTTCGACAAAAGAGATAACATCCCCCCATTACGTCATGCTTCAGAAATGTGGAAAATGGTCCGTTTTCAAATGTTTTATTTTTGAACGTCAGTTCACATTTGTAGGTGGATCATCAGTGTTAGAGCTAAAATTAGCATGTTTAATGTGATTTTCATGCTTCCAGGGGCTCGGGAAGTTAATTAAATACCATTTGGAGGCATTTAATGTTCGAGCAAAAACGGCTGATTTTCGACAAAAGAGATAACACCCCCCCATTACGTCATGCTTCAGAAATGTGGAAAATGGTCCGTTTTCAAATGTTTTATTTTTGAACGTCAGTTCACATTTGTAGGTGGATCATCAGTGTTAGAGCTAAAATTAGCATGTTTAAAGTGATTTTCATGCTTCCAGGGGCTCGGGAAGTGAAATAAATACCATTTGGAGGCATTTAATGTTCGAGCAAAAACGGCTGATTTTCGACAAAAGAGATAACATCCCCCCATTACGTCATGCTTCAGAAATGTGGAAAATGGTCCGTTTTCAAATGTTTTATTTTTGAACGTCAGTTCACATTTGTAGGTGGATCATCAGTGTTAGAGCTAAAATTAGCATGTTTAATGTGATTTTCATGCTTCCAGGGGCTCGGGAAGTTAATTAAATACCATTTGGAGGCATTTAATGTTCGAGCAAAAACGGCTGATTTTCGACAAAAGAGATAACACCCCCCCATTACGTCATGCTTCAGAAATGTGGAAAATGGTCCGTTTTCAAATGTTTTATTTTTGAACGTCAGTTCACATTTGTAGGTGGATCATCAGTGTTAGAGCTAAAATTAGCATGTTTAAAGTGATTTTCATGCTTCCAGGGGCCCAAAACACAAGATTAATGGAATGGTTAAAAGTGCATGAAAATGGCCAATTTACTCACTCTGAGTTCTCAAAAAGGGTTTCTTCACCCCGGGAAGTGAAATAAATACCATTTGGAGGCATTTAATGTTCGAGCAAAAACGGCTGATTTTCGACAAAAGAGATAACACCCCCCCATTACGTCATGCTTCAGAAATGTGGAAAATGGTCCGTTTTCAAATGTTTTATTTTTGAACGTCAGTTCACATTTGTAGGTGGATCATCAGTGTTAGAGCTAAAATTAGCATGTTTAAAGTGATTTTCATGCTTCCAGGGGCCCAAAACACAAGATTTATGGAATGGTTAAAAGTGCATGAAAATGGACAATTTACTCACTCTGAGTTCTCAAAAAGGGTTTCTTCACCCCGGGAAGTTAATTAAATACCATTTGGAGGCATTTAATGTTCGAGCAAAAACGGCTGATTTTCGACAAAAGAGATAACACCCCCCCATTACGTCATGCTTCAGAAATGTGGAAAATGGTCCGTTTTCAAATGTTTTATTTTTGAACGTCAGTTCACATTTGTAGGTGGATCATCAGTGTTAGAGCTAAAATTGGCATGTTTAAAGTGATTTTCATGCTTCCAGGTGCTCGGGAAGTGAAATAAATACCATTTGGAGGCATTTAATGTTCGAGCAAAAACGGCTGATTTTCGACAAAAGAGATAACACCCCCCCATTACGTCATGCTTCAGAAATGTGGAAAATGGTCCGTTTTCAAATGTTTTATTTTTGAACGTCAATTCACATTTGTAGGTGGATCATCAGTGTTAGAGCTAAAATTAGCATGTTTAAAGTGATTTTCATGCTTCCAGGGGCCCAAAACACAAGATTTATGGAATGGTTAAAAGTGCATGAAAATGGCCAATTTACTCACTCTGAGTTCTCAAAAAGGGTTTCTTCACCCCGGGAAGTTAATTAAATACCATTTGGAGGCATTTAATGTTCGAGCAAAAACGGCTGATTTTCGACAAAAGAGATAACACCCCCCCATTACGTCATGCTTCAGAAATGTGGAAAATGGTCCGTTTTCAAATGTTTTATTTTTGAACGTCAGTTCACATTTGTAGGTGGATCATCAGTGTTAGAGCTAAAATTAGCATGTTTAAAGTGATTTTCATGCTTCCAGGGGCTCGGGAAGTTAATTAAATACCATTTGGAGGCATTTAATGTTCGAGCAAAAACGGCTGATTTTCGACAAAAGAGATAACACCCCCCCATTACGTCATGCTTCAGAAATGTGGAAAATGGTCCGTTTTCAAATGTTTTATTTTTGAACGTCAGTTCACATTTGTAGGTGGATCATCAGTGTTAGAGCTAAAATTAGCATGTTTAAAGTGATTTTCATGCTTCCAGGGGCTCGGGAAGTGAAATAAATACCATTTGGAGGCATTTAATGTTCGAGCAAAAACGGCTGATTTTCGACAAAAGAGATAACATCCCCCCATTACGTCATGCTTCAGAAATGTGGAAAATGGTCCGTTTTCAAATGTTTTATTTTTGAACGTCAGTTCACATTTGTAGGTGGATCATCAGTGTTAGAGCTAAAATTAGCATGTTTAATGTGATTTTCATGCTTCCAGGGGCTCGGGAAGTTAATTAAATACCATTTGGAGGCATTTAATGTTCGAGCAAAAACGGCTGATTTTCGACAAAAGAGATAACACCCCCCCATTACGTCATGCTTCAGAAATGTGGAAAATGGTCCGTTTTCAAATGTTTTATTTTTGAACGTCAGTTCACATTTGTAGGTGGATCATCAGTGTTAGAGCTAAAATTAGCATGTTTAAAGTGATTTTCATGCTTCCAGGGGCTCGGGAAGTGAAATAAATACCATTTGGAGGCATTTAATGTTCGAGCAAAAACGGCTGATTTTCGACAAAAGAGATAACATCCCCCCATTACGTCATGCTTCAGAAATGTGGAAAATGGTCCGTTTTCAAATGTTTTATTTTTGAACGTCAGTTCACATTTGTAGGTGGATCATCAGTGTTAGAGCTAAAATTAGCATGTTTAATGTGATTTTCATGCTTCCAGGGGCTCGGGAAGTTAATTAAATACCATTTGGAGGCATTTAATGTTCGAGCAAAAACGGCTGATTTTCGACAAAAGAGATAACACCCCCCCATTACGTCATGCTTCAGAAATGTGGAAAATGGTCCGTTTTCAAATGTTTTATTTTTGAACGTCAGTTCACATTTGTAGGTGGATCATCAGTGTTAGAGCTAAAATTAGCATGTTTAAAGTGATTTTCATGCTTCCAGGGGCCCAAAACACAAGATTAATGGAATGGTTAAAAGTGCATGAAAATGGCCAATTTACTCACTCTGAGTTCTCAAAAAGGGTTTCTTCACCCCGGGAAGTGAAATAAATACCATTTGGAGGCATTTAATGTTCGAGCAAAAACGGCTGATTTTCGACAAAAGAGATAACACCCCCCCATTACGTCATGCTTCAGAAATGTGGAAAATGGTCCGTTTTCAAATGTTTTATTTTTGAACGTCAGTTCACATTTGTAGGTGGATCATCAGTGTTAGAGCTAAAATTAGCATGTTTAAAGTGATTTTCATGCTTCCAGGGGCCCAAAACACAAGATTTATGGAATGGTTAAAAGTGCATGAAAATGGACAATTTACTCACTCTGAGTTCTCAAAAAGGGTTTCTTCACCCCGGGAAGTGAAATAAATACCATTTGGAGGCATTTAATGTTCGAGCAAAAACGGCTGATTTTCGACAAAAGAGATAACATCCCCCCATTACGTCATGCTTCAGAAATGTGGAAAATGGTCCGTTTTCAAATGTTTTATTTTTGAACGTCAGTTCACATTTGTAGGTGGATCATCAGTGTTAGAGCTAAAATTAGCATGTTTAATGTGATTTTCATGCTTCCAGGGGCTCGGGAAGTTAATTAAATACCATTTGGAGGCATTTAATGTTCGAGCAAAAACGGCTGATTTTCGACAAAAGAGATAACACCCCCCCCATTACGTCATGCTTCAGAAATGTGGAAAATGGTCCGTTTTCAAATGTTTTATTTTTGAACGTCAGTTCACATTTGTAGGTGGATCATCAGTGTTAGAGCTAAAATTAGCATGTTTAAAGTGATTTTCATGCTTCCAGGGGCCCAAAACACAAGATTAATGGAATGGTTAAAAGTGCATGAAAATGGCCAATTTACTCACTCTGAGTTCTCAAAAAGGGTTTCTTCACCCCGGGAAGTGAAATAAATACCATTTGGAGGCATTTAATGTTCGAGCAAAAACGGCTGATTTTCGACAAAAGAGATAACACCCCCCCATTACGTCATGCTTCAGAAATGTGGAAAATGGTCCGTTTTCAAATGTTTTATTTTTGAACGTCAGTTCACATTTGTAGGTGGATCATCAGTGTTAGAGCTAAAATTAGCATGTTTAAAGTGATTTTCATGCTTCCAGGGGCCCAAAACACAAGATTTATGGAATGGTTAAAAGTGCATGAAAATGGACAATTTACTCACTCTGAGTTCTCAAAAAGGGTTTCTTCACCCCGGGAAGTTAATTAAATACCATTTGGAGGCATTTAATGTTCGAGCAAAAACGGCTGATTTTCGACAAAAGAGATAACACCCCCCCATTACGTCATGCTTCAGAAATGTGGAAAATGGTCCGTTTTCAAATGTTTTATTTTTGAACGTCAGTTCACATTTGTAGGTGGATCATCAGTGTTAGAGCTAAAATTGGCATGTTTAAAGTGATTTTCATGCTTCCAGGGGCTCGGGAAGTGAAATAAATACCATTTGGAGGCATTTAATGTTCGAGCAAAAACGGCTGATTTTCGACAAAAGAGATAACACCCCCCCATTACGTCATGCTTCAGAAATGTGGAAAATGGTCCGTTTTCAAATGTTTTATTTTTGAACGTCAATTCACATTTGTAGGTGGATCATCAGTGTTAGAGCTAAAATTAGCATGTTTAAAGTGATTTTCATGCTTCCAGGGGCCCAAAACACAAGATTTATGGAATGGTTAAAAGTGCATGAAAATGGCCAATTTACTCACTCTGAGTTCTCAAAAAGGGTTTCTTCACCCCGGGAAGTTAATTAAATACCATTTGGAGGCATTTAATGTTCGAGCAAAAACGGCTGATTTTCGACAAAAGAGATAACACCCCCCCATTACGTCATGCTTCAGAAATGTGGAAAATGGTCCGTTTTCAAATGTTTTATTTTTGAACGTCAGTTCACATTTGTAGGTGGATCATCAGTGTTAGAGCTAAAATTAGCATGTTTAAAGTGATTTTCATGCTTCCAGGGGCTCGGGAAGTTAATTAAATACCATTTGGAGGCATTTAATGTTCGAGCAAAAACGGCTGATTTTCGACAAAAGAGATAACACCCCCCCATTACGTCATGCTTCAGAAATGTGGAAAATGGTCCGTTTTCAAATGTTTTATTTTTGAACGTCAGTTCACATTTGTAGGTGGATCATCAGTGTTAGAGCTAAAATTAGCATGTTTAAAGTGATTTTCATGCTTCCAGGGGCTCGGGAAGTGAAATAAATACCATTTGGAGGCATTTAATGTTCGAGCAAAAACGGCTGATTTTCGACAAAAGAGATAACATCCCCCCATTACGTCATGCTTCAGAAATGTGGAAAATGGTCCGTTTTCAAATGTTTTATTTTTGAACGTCAGTTCACATTTGTAGGTGGATCATCAGTGTTAGAGCTAAAATTAGCATGTTTAATGTGATTTTCATGCTTCCAGGGGCTCGGGAAGTTAATTAAATACCATTTGGAGGCATTTAATGTTCGAGCAAAAACGGCTGATTTTCGACAAAAGAGATAACACCCCCCCATTACGTCATGCTTCAGAAATGTGGAAAATGGTCCGTTTTCAAATGTTTTATTTTTGAACGTCAGTTCACATTTGTAGGTGGATCATCAGTGTTAGAGCTAAAATTAGCATGTTTAAAGTGATTTTCATGCTTCCAGGGGCTCGGGAAGTGAAATAAATACCATTTGGAGGCATTTAATGTTCGAGCAAAAACGGCTGATTTTCGACAAAAGAGATAACATCCCCCCATTACGTCATGCTTCAGAAATGTGGAAAATGGTCCGTTTTCAAATGTTTTATTTTTGAACGTCAGTTCACATTTGTAGGTGGATCATCAGTGTTAGAGCTAAAATTAGCATGTTTAATGTGATTTTCATGCTTCCAGGGGCTCGGGAAGTTAATTAAATACCATTTGGAGGCATTTAATGTTCGAGCAAAAACGGCTGATTTTCGACAAAAGAGATAACACCCCCCCCATTACGTCATGCTTCAGAAATGTGGAAAATGGTCCGTTTTCAAATGTTTTATTTTTGAACGTCAGTTCACATTTGTAGGTGGATCATCAGTGTTAGAGCTAAAATTAGCATGTTTAAAGTGATTTTCATGCTTCCAGGGGCCCAAAACACAAGATTAATGGAATGGTTAAAAGTGCATGAAAATGGCCAATTTACTCACTCTGAGTTCTCAAAAAGGGTTTCTTCACCCCGGGAAGTGAAATAAATACCATTTGGAGGCATTTAATGTTCGAGCAAAAACGGCTGATTTTCGACAAAAGAGATAACACCCCCCCATTACGTCATGCTTCAGAAATGTGGAAAATGGTCCGTTTTCAAATGTTTTATTTTTGAACGTCAGTTCACATTTGTAGGTGGATCATCAGTGTTAGAGCTAAAATTAGCATGTTTAAAGTGATTTTCATGCTTCCAGGGGCCCAAAACACAAGATTTATGGAATGGTTAAAAGTGCATGAAAATGGACAATTTACTCACTCTGAGTTCTCAAAAAGGGTTTCTTCACCCCGGGAAGTTAATTAAATACCATTTGGAGGCATTTAATGTTCGAGCAAAAACGGGTGATTTTCGACAAAAGAGATAACACCCCCCCATTACGTCATGCTTCAGAAATGTGGAAAATGGTCCGTTTTCAAATGTTTTATTTTTGAACGTCAGTTCACATTTGTAGGTGGATCATCAGTGTTAGAGCTAAAATTGGCATGTTTAAAGTGATTTTCATGCTTCCAGGGGCTCGGGAAGTGAAATAAATACCATTTGGAGGCATTTAATGTTCGAGCAAAAACGGCTGATTTTCGACAAAAGAGATAACACCCCCCCATTACGTCATGCTTCAGAAATGTGGAAAATGGTCCGTTTTCAAATGTTTTATTTTTGAACGTCAATTCACATTTGTAGGTGGATCATCAGTGTTAGAGCTAAAATTAGCATGTTTAAAGTGATTTTCATGCTTCCAGGGGCCCAAAACACAAGATTTATGGAATGGTTAAAAGTGCATGAAAATGGCCAATTTACTCACTCTGAGTTCTCAAAAAGGGTTTCTTCACCCCGGGAAGTTAATTAAATACCATTTGGAGGCATTTAATGTTCGAGCAAAAACGGCTGATTTTCGACAAAAGAGATAACACCCCCCCATTACGTCATGCTTCAGAAATGTGGAAAATGGTCCGTTTTCAAATGTTTTATTTTTGAACGTCAGTTCACATTTGTAGGTGGATCATCAGTGTTAGAGCTAAAATTAGCATGTTTAAAGTGATTTTCATGCTTCCAGGGGCTCGGGAAGTTAATTAAATACCATTTGGAGGCATTTAATGTTCGAGCAAAAACGGCTGATTTTCGACAAAAGAGATAACACCCCCCCATTACGTCATGCTTCAGAAATGTGGAAAATGGTCCGTTTTCAAATGTTTTATTTTTGAACGTCAGTTCACATTTGTAGGTGGATCATCAGTGTTAGAGCTAAAATTAGCATGTTTAAAGTGATTTTCATGCTTCCAGGGGCCCAAAACACAAGATTTATGGAATGGTTAAAAGTGCATGAAAATGGACAATTTACTCACTCTGAGTTCTCAAAAAGGGTTTCTTCACCCCGGGAAGTTAATTAAATACCATTTGGAGGCATTTAATGTTCGAGCAAAAACGGCTGATTTTCGACAAAAGAGATAACACCCCCCCATTACGTCATGCTTCAGAAATGTGGAAAATGGTCCGTTTTCAAATGTTTTATTTTTGAACGTCAGTTCACATTTGTAGGTGGATCATCAGTGTTAGAGCTAAAATTGGCATGTTTAAAGTGATTTTCATGCTTCCAGGGGCTCGGGAAGTGAAATAAATACCATTTGGAGGCATTTAATGTTCGAGCAAAAACGGCTGATTTTCGACAAAAGAGATAACACCCCCCCATTACGTCATGCTTCAGAAATGTGGAAAATGGTCCGTTTTCAAATGTTTTATTTTTGAACGTCAATTCACATTTGTAGGTGGATCATCAGTGTTAGAGCTAAAATTAGCATGTTTAAAGTGATTTTCATGCTTCCAGGGGCCCAAAACACAAGATTTATGGAATGGTTAAAAGTGCATGAAAATGGCCAATTTACTCACTCTGAGTTCTCAAAAAGGGTTTCTTCACCCCGGGAAGTTAATTAAATACCATTTGGAGGCATTTAATGTTCGAGCAAAAACGGCTGATTTTCGACAAAAGAGATAACACCCCCCCATTACGTCATGCTTCAGAAATGTGGAAAATGGTCCGTTTTCAAATGTTTTATTTTTGAACGTCAGTTCACATTTGTAGGTGGATCATCAGTGTTAGAGCTAAAATTAGCATGTTTAAAGTGATTTTCATGCTTCCAGGGGCTCGGGAAGTTAATTAAATACCATTTGGAGGCATTTAATGTTCGAGCAAAAACGGCTGATTTTCGACAAAAGAGATAACACCCCCCCATTACGTCATGCTTCAGAAATGTGGAAAATGGTCCGTTTTCAAATGTTTTATTTTTGAACGTCAGTTCACATTTGTAGGTGGATCATCAGTGTTAGAGCTAAAATTAGCATGTTTAAAGTGATTTTCATGCTTCCAGGGGCTCGGGAAGTGAAATAAATACCATTTGGAGGCATTTAATGTTCGAGCAAAAACGGCTGATTTTCGACAAAAGAGATAACATCCCCCCATTACGTCATGCTTCAGAAATGTGGAAAATGGTCCGTTTTCAAATGTTTTATTTTTGAACGTCAGTTCACATTTGTAGGTGGATCATCAGTGTTAGAGCTAAAATTAGCATGTTTAATGTGATTTTCATGCTTCCAGGGGCTCGGGAAGTTAATTAAATACCATTTGGAGGCATTTAATGTTCGAGCAAAAACGGCTGATTTTCGACAAAAGAGATAACACCCCCCCATTACGTCATGCTTCAGAAATGTGGAAAATGGTCCGTTTTCAAATGTTTTATTTTTGAACGTCAGTTCACATTTGTAGGTGGATCATCAGTGTTAGAGCTAAAATTAGCATGTTTAAAGTGATTTTCATGCTTCCAGGGGCTCGGGAAGTGAAATAAATACCATTTGGTGGCATTTAATGTTCGAGCAAAAACGGCTGATTTTCGACAAAAGAGATAACATCCCCCCATTACGTCATGCTTCAGAAATGTGGAAAATGGTCCGTTTTCAAATGTTTTATTTTTGAACGTCAGTTCACATTTGTAGGTGGATCATCAGTGTTAGAGCTAAAATTAGCATGTTTAATGTGATTTTCATGCTTCCAGGGGCTCGGGAAGTTAATTAAATACCATTTGGAGGCATTTAATGTTCGAGCAAAAACGGCTGATTTTCGACAAAAGAGATAACACCCCCCCATTACGTCATGCTTCAGAAATGTGGAAAATGGTCCGTTTTCAAATGTTTTATTTTTGAACGTCAGTTCACATTTGTAGGTGGATCATCAGTGTTAGAGCTAAAATTAGCATGTTTAAAGTGATTTTCATGCTTCCAGGGGCCCAAAACACAAGATTAATGGAATGGTTAAAAGTGCATGAAAATGGCCAATTTACTCACTCTGAGTTCTCAAAAAGGGTTTCTTCACCCCGGGAAGTGAAATAAATACCATTTGGAGGCATTTAATGTTCGAGCAAAAACGGCTGATTTTCGACAAAAGAGATAACACCCCCCCATTACGTCATGCTTCAGAAATGTGGAAAATGGTCCGTTTTCAAATGTTTTATTTTTGAACGTCAGTTCACATTTGTAGGTGGATCATCAGTGTTAGAGCTAAAATTAGCATGTTTAAAGTGATTTTCATGCTTCCAGGGGCCCAAAACACAAGATTTATGGAATGGTTAAAAGTGCATGAAAATGGACAATTTACTCACTCTGAGTTCTCAAAAAGGGTTTCTTCACCCCGGGAAGTTAATTAAATACCATTTGGAGGCATTTAATGTTCGAGCAAAAACGGCTGATTTTCGACAAAAGAGATAACACCCCCCCATTACGTCATGCTTCAGAAATGTGGAAAATGGTCCGTTTTCAAATGTTTTATTTTTGAACGTCAGTTCACATTTGTAGGTGGATCATCAGTGTTAGAGCTAAAATTGGCATGTTTAAAGTGATTTTCATGCTTCCAGGGGCTCGGGAAGTGAAATAAATACCATTTGGAGGCATTTAATGTTCGAGCAAAAACGGCTGATTTTCGACAAAAGAGATAACACCCCCCCATTACGTCATGCTTCAGAAATGTGGAAAATGGTCCGTTTTCAAATGTTTTATTTTTGAACGTCAATTCACATTTGTAGGTGGATCATCAGTGTTAGAGCTAAAATTAGCATGTTTAAAGTGATTTTCATGCTTCCAGGGGCCCAAAACACAAGATTTATGGAATGGTTAAAAGTGCATGAAAATGGCCAATTTACTCACTCTGAGTTCTCAAAAAGGGTTTCTTCACCCCGGGAAGTTAATTAAATACCATTTGGAGGCATTTAATGTTCGAGCAAAAACGGCTGATTTTCGACAAAAGAGATAACACCCCCCCATTACGTCATGCTTCAGAAATGTGGAAAATGGTCCGTTTTCAAATGTTTTATTTTTGAACGTCAGTTCACATTTGTAGGTGGATCATCAGTGTTAGAGCTAAAATTAGCATGTTTAAAGTGATTTTCATGCTTCCAGGGGCTCGGGAAGTTAATTAAATACCATTTGGAGGCATTTAATGTTCGAGCAAAAACGGCTGATTTTCGACAAAAGAGATAACACCCCCCCATTACGTCATGCTTCAGAAATGTGGAAAATGGTCCGTTTTCAAATGTTTTATTTTTGAACGTCAGTTCACATTTGTAGGTGGATCATCAGTGTTAGAGCTAAAATTAGCATGTTTAAAGTGATTTTCATGCTTCCAGGGGCTCGGGAAGTGAAATAAATACCATTTGGAGGCATTTAATGTTCGAGCAAAAACGGCTGATTTTCGACAAAAGAGATAACATCCCCCCATTACGTCATGCTTCAGAAATGTGGAAAATGGTCCGTTTTCAAATGTTTTATTTTTGAACGTCAGTTCACATTTGTAGGTGGATCATCAGTGTTAGAGCTAAAATTAGCATGTTTAATGTGATTTTCATGCTTCCAGGGGCTCGGGAAGTTAATTAAATACCATTTGGAGGCATTTAATGTTCGAGCAAAAACGGCTGATTTTCGACAAAAGAGATAACACCCCCCCATTACGTCATGCTTCAGAAATGTGGAAAATGGTCCGTTTTCAAATGTTTTATTTTTGAACGTCAGTTCACATTTGTAGGTGGATCATCAGTGTTAGAGCTAAAATTAGCATGTTTAAAGTGATTTTCATGCTTCCAGGGGCTCGGGAAGTGAAATAAATACCATTTGGAGGCATTTAATGTTCGAGCAAAAACGGCTGATTTTCGACAAAAGAGATAACATCCCCCCATTACGTCATGCTTCAGAAATGTGGAAAATGGTCCGTTTTCAAATGTTTTATTTTTGAACGTCAGTTCACATTTGTAGGTGGATCATCAGTGTTAGAGCTAAAATTAGCATGTTTAATGTGATTTTCATGCTTCCAGGGGCTCGGGAAGTTAATTAAATACCATTTGGAGGCATTTAATGTTCGAGCAAAAACGGCTGATTTTCGACAAAAGAGATAACACCCCCCCATTACGTCATGCTTCAGAAATGTGGAAAATGGTCCGTTTTCAAATGTTTTATTTTTGAACGTCAGTTCACATTTGTAGGTGGATCATCAGTGTTAGAGCTAAAATTAGCATGTTTAAAGTGATTTTCATGCTTCCAGGGGCCCAAAACACAAGATTAATGGAATGGTTAAAAGTGCATGAAAATGGCCAATTTACTCACTCTGAGTTCTCAAAAAGGGTTTCTTCACCCCGGGAAGTGAAATAAATACCATTTGGAGGCATTTAATGTTCGAGCAAAAACGGCTGATTTTCGACAAAAGAGATAACACCCCCCCATTACGTCATGCTTCAGAAATGTGGAAAATGGTCCGTTTTCAAATGTTTTATTTTTGAACGTCAGTTCACATTTGTAGGTGGATCATCAGTGTTAGAGCTAAAATTAGCATGTTTAAAGTGATTTTCATGCTTCCAGGGGCCCAAAACACAAGATTTATGGAATGGTTAAAAGTGCATGAAAATGGACAATTTACTCACTCTGAGTTCTCAAAAAGGGTTTCTTCACCCCGGGAAGTTAATTAAATACCATTTGGAGGCATTTAATGTTCGAGCAAAAACGGCTGATTTTCGACAAAAGAGATAACACCCCCCCATTACGTCATGCTTCAGAAATGTGGAAAATGGTCCGTTTTCAAATGTTTTATTTTTGAACGTCAGTTCACATTTGTAGGTGGATCATCAGTGTTAGAGCTAAAATTGGCATGTTTAAAGTGATTTTCATGCTTCCAGGGGCTCGGGAAGTGAAATAAATACCATTTGGAGGCATTTAATGTTCGAGCAAAAACGGCTGATTTTCGACAAAAGAGATAACACCCCCCCATTACGTCATGCTTCAGAAATGTGGAAAATGGTCCGTTTTCAAATGTTTTATTTTTGAACGTCAATTCACATTTGTAGGTGGATCATCAGTGTTAGAGCTAAAATTAGCATGTTTAAAGTGATTTTCATGCTTCCAGGGGCCCAAAACACAAGATTTATGGAATGGTTAAAAGTGCATGAAAATGGCCAATTTACTCACTCTGAGTTCTCAAAAAGGGTTTCTTCACCCCGGGAAGTTAATTAAATACCATTTGGAGGCATTTAATGTTCGAGCAAAAACGGCTGATTTTCGACAAAAGAGATAACACCCCCCCATTACGTCATGCTTCAGAAATGTGGAAAATGGTCCGTTTTCAAATGTTTTATTTTTGAACGTCAGTTCACATTTGTAGGTGGATCATCAGTGTTAGAGCTAAAATTAGCATGTTTAAAGTGATTTTCATGCTTCCAGGGGCTCGGGAAGTTAATTAAATACCATTTGGAGGCATTTAATGTTCGAGCAAAAACGGCTGATTTTCGACAAAAGAGATAACACCCCCCCATTACGTCATGCTTCAGAAATGTGGAAAATGGTCCGTTTTCAAATGTTTTATTTTTGAACGTCAGTTCACATTTGTAGGTGGATCATCAGTGTTAGAGCTAAAATTAGCATGTTTAAAGTGATTTTCATGCTTCCAGGGGCTCGGGAAGTGAAATAAATACCATTTGGAGGCATTTAATGTTCGAGCAAAAACGGCTGATTTTCGACAAAAGAGATAACATCCCCCCATTACGTCATGCTTCAGAAATGTGGAAAATGGTCCGTTTTCAAATGTTTTATTTTTGAACGTCAGTTCACATTTGTAGGTGGATCATCAGTGTTAGAGCTAAAATTAGCATGTTTAATGTGATTTTCATGCTTCCAGGGGCTCGGGAAGTTAATTAAATACCATTTGGAGGCATTTAATGTTCGAGCAAAAACGGCTGATTTTCGACAAAAGAGATAACACCCCCCCATTACGTCATGCTTCAGAAATGTGGAAAATGGTCCGTTTTCAAATGTTTTATTTTTGAACGTCAGTTCACATTTGTAGGTGGATCATCAGTGTTAGAGCTAAAATTAGCATGTTTAAAGTGATTTTCATGCTTCCAGGGGCTCGGGAAGTGAAATAAATACCATTTGGAGGCATTTAATGTTCGAGCAAAAACGGCTGATTTTCGACAAAAGAGATAACATCCCCCCATTACGTCATGCTTCAGAAATGTGGAAAATGGTCCGTTTTCAAATGTTTTATTTTTGAACGTCAGTTCACATTTGTAGGTGGATCATCAGTGTTAGAGCTAAAATTAGCATGTTTAATGTGATTTTCATGCTTCCAGGGGCTCGGGAAGTTAATTAAATACCATTTGGAGGCATTTAATGTTCGAGCAAAAACGGCTGATTTTCGACAAAAGAGATAACACCCCCCCATTACGTCATGCTTCAGAAATGTGGAAAATGGTCCGTTTTCAAATGTTTTATTTTTGAACGTCAGTTCACATTTGTAGGTGGATCATCAGTGTTAGAGCTAAAATTAGCATGTTTAAAGTGATTTTCATGCTTCCAGGGGCCCAAAACACAAGATTAATGGAATGGTTAAAAGTGCATGAAAATGGCCAATTTACTCACTCTGAGTTCTCAAAAAGGGTTTCTTCACCCCGGGAAGTGAAATAAATACCATTTGGAGGCATTTAATGTTCGAGCAAAAACGGCTGATTTTCGACAAAAGAGATAACACCCCCCCATTACGTCATGCTTCAGAAATGTGGAAAATGGTCCGTTTTCAAATGTTTTATTTTTGAACGTCAGTTCACATTTGTAGGTGGATCATCAGTGTTAGAGCTAAAATTAGCATGTTTAAAGTGATTTTCATGCTTCCAGGGGCCCAAAACACAAGATTTATGGAATGGTTAAAAGTGCATGAAAATGGACAATTTACTCACTCTGAGTTCTCAAAAAGGGTTTCTTCACCCCGGGAAGTTAATTAAATACCATTTGGAGGCATTTAATGTTCGAGCAAAAACGGCTGATTTTCGACAAAAGAGATAACACCCCCCCATTACGTCATGCTTCAGAAATGTGGAAAATGGTCCGTTTTCAAATGTTTTATTTTTGAACGTCAGTTCACATTTGTAGGTGGATCATCAGTGTTAGAGCTAAAATTGGCATGTTTAAAGTGATTTTCATGCTTCCAGGGGCTCGGGAAGTGAAATAAATACCATTTGGAGGCATTTAATGTTCGAGCAAAAACGGCTGATTTTCGACAAAAGAGATAACACCCCCCCATTACGTCATGCTTCAGAAATGTGGAAAATGGTCCGTTTTCAAATGTTTTATTTTTGAACGTCAATTCACATTTGTAGGTGGATCATCAGTGTTAGAGCTAAAATTAGCATGTTTAAAGTGATTTTCATGCTTCCAGGGGCCCAAAACACAAGATTTATGGAATGGTTAAAAGTGCATGAAAATGGCCAATTTACTCACTCTGAGTTCTCAAAAAGGGTTTCTTCACCCCGGGAAGTTAATTAAATACCATTTGGAGGCATTTAATGTTCGAGCAAAAACGGCTGATTTTCGACAAAAGAGATAACACCCCCCCATTACGTCATGCTTCAGAAATGTGGAAAATGGTCCGTTTTCAAATGTTTTATTTTTGAACGTCAGTTCACATTTGTAGGTGGATCATCAGTGTTAGAGCTAAAATTAGCATGTTTAAAGTGATTTTCATGCTTCCAGGGGCTCGGGAAGTTAATTAAATACCATTTGGAGGCATTTAATGTTCGAGCAAAAACGGCTGATTTTCGACAAAAGAGATAACACCCCCCCATTACGTCATGCTTCAGAAATGTGGAAAATGGTCCGTTTTCAAATGTTTTATTTTTGAACGTCAGTTCACATTTGTAGGTGGATCATCAGTGTTAGAGCTAAAATTGGCATGTTTAAAGTGATTTTCATGCTTCCAGGGGCTCGGGAAGTGAAATAAATACCATTTGGAGGCATTTAATGTTCGAGCAAAAACGGCTGATTTTCGACAAAAGAGATAACACCCCCCCATTACGTCATGCTTCAGAAATGTGGAAAATGGTCCGTTTTCAAATGTTTTATTTTTGAACGTCAATTCACATTTGTAGGTGGATCATCAGTGTTAGAGCTAAAATTAGCATGTTTAAAGTGATTTTCATGCTTCCAGGGGCCCAAAACACAAGATTTTTGGAATGGTTAAAAGTGCATGAAAATGGCCAATTTACTCACTCTGAGTTCTCAAAAAGGGTTTCTTCACCCCGGGAAGTTAATTAAATACCATTTGGAGGCATTTAATGTTCGAGCAAAAACGGCTGATTTTCGACAAAAGAGATAACACCCCCCCCATTACGTCATGCTTCAGAAATGTGGAAAATGGTCCGTTTTCAAATGTTTTATTTTTGAACGTCAGTTCACATTTGTAGGTGGATCATCAGTGTTAGAGCTAAAATTAGCATGTTTAAAGTGATTTTCATGCTTCCAGGGGCTCGGGAAGTTAATTAAATACCATTTGGAGGCATTTAATGTTCGAGCAAAAACGGCTGATTTTCGACAAAAGAGATAACACCCCCCCATTACGTCATGCTTCAGAAATGTGGAAAATGGTCCGTTTTCAAATGTTTTATTTTTGAACGTCAGTTCACATTTGTAGGTGGATCATCAGTGTTAGAGCTAAAATTAGCATGTTTAAAGTGATTTTCATGCTTCCAGGGGCTCGGGAAGTGAAATAAATACCATTTGGAGGCATTTAATGTTCGAGCAAAAACGGCTGATTTTCGACAAAAGAGATAACATCCCCCCATTACGTCATGCTTCAGAAATGTGGAAAATGGTCCGTTTTCAAATGTTTTATTTTTGAACGTCAGTTCACATTTGTAGGTGGATCATCAGTGTTAGAGCTAAAATTAGCATGTTTAATGTGATTTTCATGCTTCCAGGGGCTCGGGAAGTTAATTAAATACCATTTGGAGGCATTTAATGTTCGAGCAAAAACGGCTGATTTTCGACAAAAGAGATAACACCCCCCCATTACGTCATGCTTCAGAAATGTGGAAAATGGTCCGTTTTCAAATGTTTTATTTTTGAACGTCAGTTCACATTTGTAGGTGGATCATCAGTGTTAGAGCTAAAATTAGCATGTTTAAAGTGATTTTCATGCTTCCAGGGGCTCGGGAAGTGAAATAAATACCATTTGGAGGCATTTAATGTTCGAGCAAAAACGGCTGATTTTCGACAAAAGAGATAACATCCCCCCATTACGTCATGCTTCAGAAATGTGGAAAATGGTCCGTTTTCAAATGTTTTATTTTTGAACGTCAGTTCACATTTGTAGGTGGATCATCAGTGTTAGAGCTAAAATTAGCATGTTTAATGTGATTTTCATGCTTCCAGGGGCTCGGGAAGTTAATTAAATACCATTTGGAGGCATTTAATGTTCGAGCAAAAACGGCTGATTTTCGACAAAAGAGATAACACCCCCCCATTACGTCATGCTTCAGAAATGTGGAAAATGGTCCGTTTTCAAATGTTTTATTTTTGAACGTCAGTTCACATTTGTAGGTGGATCATCAGTGTTAGAGCTAAAATTAGCATGTTTAAAGTGATTTTCATGCTTCCAGGGGCCCAAAACACAAGATTAATGGAATGGTTAAAAGTGCATGAAAATGGCCAATTTACTCACTCTGAGTTCTCAAAAAGGGTTTCTTCACCCCGGGAAGTGAAATAAATACCATTTGGAGGCATTTAATGTTCGAGCAAAAACGGCTGATTTTCGACAAAAGAGATAACACCCCCCCATTACGTCATGCTTCAGAAATGTGGAAAATGGTCCGTTTTCAAATGTTTTATTTTTGAACGTCAGTTCACATTTGTAGGTGGATCATCAGTGTTAGAGCTAAAATTAGCATGTTTAAAGTGATTTTCATGCTTCCAGGGGCCCAAAACACAAGATTTATGGAATGGTTAAAAGTGCATGAAAATGGACAATTTACTCACTCTGAGTTCTCAAAAAGGGTTTCTTCACCCCGGGAAGTTAATTAAATACCATTTGGAGGCATTTAATGTTCGAGCAAAAACGGCTGATTTTCGACAAAAGAGATAACACCCCCCCATTACGTCATGCTTCAGAAATGTGGAAAATGGTCCGTTTTCAAATGTTTTATTTTTGAACGTCAGTTCACATTTGTAGGTGGATCATCAGTGTTAGAGCTAAAATTGGCATGTTTAAAGTGATTTTCATGCTTCCAGGGGCTCGGGAAGTGAAATAAATACCATTTGGAGGCATTTAATGTTCGAGCAAAAACGGCTGATTTTCGACAAAAGAGATAACACCCCCCCATTACGTCATGCTTCAGAAATGTGGAAAATGGTCCGTTTTCAAATGTTTTATTTTTGAACGTCAATTCACATTTGTAGGTGGATCATCAGTGTTAGAGCTAAAATTAGCATGTTTAAAGTGATTTTCATGCTTCCAGGGGCCCAAAACACAAGATTTATGGAATGGTTAAAAGTGCATGAAAATGGCCAATTTACTCACTCTGAGTTCTCAAAAAGGGTTTCTTCACCCCGGGAAGTTAATTAAATACCATTTGGAGGCATTTAATGTTCGAGCAAAAACGGCTGATTTTCGACAAAAGAGATAACACCCCCCCATTACGTCATGCTTCAGAAATGTGGAAAATGGTCCGTTTTCAAATGTTTTATTTTTGAACGTCAGTTCACATTTGTAGGTGGATCATCAGTGTTAGAGCTAAAATTAGCATGTTTAAAGTGATTTTCATGCTTCCAGGGGCTCGGGAAGTTAATTAAATACCATTTGGAGGCATTTAATGTTCGAGCAAAAACGGCTGATTTTCGACAAAAGAGATAACACCCCCCCATTACGTCATGCTTCAGAAATGTGGAAAATGGTCCGTTTTCAAATGTTTTATTTTTGAACGTCAGTTCACATTTGTAGGTGGATCATCAGTGTTAGAGCTAAAATTAGCATGTTTAAAGTGATTTTCATGCTTCCAGGGGCTCGGGAAGTGAAATAAATACCATTTGGAGGCATTTAATGTTCGAGCAAAAACGGCTGATTTTCGACAAAAGAGATAACATCCCCCCATTACGTCATGCTTCAGAAATGTGGAAAATGGTCCGTTTTCAAATGTTTTATTTTTGAACGTCAGTTCACATTTGTAGGTGGATCATCAGTGTTAGAGCTAAAATTAGCATGTTTAATGTGATTTTCATGCTTCCAGGGGCTCGGGAAGTTAATTAAATACCATTTGGAGGCATTTAATGTTCGAGCAAAAACGGCTGATTTTCGACAAAAGAGATAACACCCCCCCATTACGTCATGCTTCAGAAATGTGGAAAATGGTCCGTTTTCAAATGTTTTATTTTTGAACGTCAGTTCACATTTGTAGGTGGATCATCAGTGTTAGAGCTAAAATTAGCATGTTTAAAGTGATTTTCATGCTTCCAGGGGCTCGGGAAGTGAAATAAATACCATTTGGAGGCATTTAATGTTCGAGCAAAAACGGCTGATTTTCGACAAAAGAGATAACATCCCCCCATTACGTCATGCTTCAGAAATGTGGAAAATGGTCCGTTTTCAAATGTTTTATTTTTGAACGTCAGTTCACATTTGTAGGTGGATCATCAGTGTTAGAGCTAAAATTAGCATGTTTAATGTGATTTTCATGCTTCCAGGGGCTCGGGAAGTTAATTAAATACCATTTGGAGGCATTTAATGTTCGAGCAAAAATGGCTGATTTTCGACAAAAGAGATAACACCCCCCCATTACGTCATGCTTCAGAAATGTGGAAAATGGTCCGTTTTCAAATGTTTTATTTTTGAACGTCAGTTCACATTTGTAGGTGGATCATCAGTGTTAGAGCTAAAATTAGCATGTTTAAAGTGATTTTCATGCTTCCAGGGGCCCAAAACACAAGATTAATGGAATGGTTAAAAGTGCATGAAAATGGCCAATTTACTCACTCTGAGTTCTCAAAAAGGGTTTCTTCACCCCGGGAAGTGAAATAAATACCATTTGGAGGCATTTAATGTTCGAGCAAAAACGGCTGATTTTCGACAAAAGAGATAACACCCCCCCATTACGTCATGCTTCAGAAATGTGGAAAATGGTCCGTTTTCAAATGTTTTATTTTTGAACGTCAGTTCACATTTGTAGGTGGATCATCAGTGTTAGAGCTAAAATTAGCATGTTTAAAGTGATTTTCATGCTTCCAGGGGCCCAAAACACAAGATTTATGGAATGGTTAAAAGTGCATGAAAATGGACAATTTACTCACTCTGAGTTCTCAAAAAGGGTTTCTTCACCCCGGGAAGTTAATTAAATACCATTTGGAGGCATTTAATGTTCGAGCAAAAACGGCTGATTTTCGACAAAAGAGATAACACCCCCCCATTACGTCATGCTTCAGAAATGTGGAAAATGGTCCGTTTTCAAATGTTTTATTTTTGAACGTCAGTTCACATTTGTAGGTGGATCATCAGTGTTAGAGCTAAAATTGGCATGTTTAAAGTGATTTTCATGCTTCCAGGGGCTCGGGAAGTGAAATAAATACCATTTGGAGGCATTTAATGTTCGAGCAAAAACGGCTGATTTTCGACAAAAGAGATAACACCCCCCCATTACGTCATGCTTCAGAAATGTGGAAAATGGTCCGTTTTCAAATGTTTTATTTTTGAACGTCAATTCACATTTGTAGGTGGATCATCAGTGTTAGAGCTAAAATTAGCATGTTTAAAGTGATTTTCATGCTTCCAGGGGCCCAAAACACAAGATTTATGGAATGGTTAAAAGTGCATGAAAATGGCCAATTTACTCACTCTGAGTTCTCAAAAAGGGTTTCTTCACCCCGGGAAGTTAATTAAATACCATTTGGAGGCATTTAATGTTCGAGCAAAAACGGCTGATTTTCGACAAAAGAGATAACACCCCCCCATTACGTCATGCTTCAGAAATGTGGAAAATGGTCCGTTTTCAAATGTTTTATTTTTGAACGTCAGTTCACATTTGTAGGTGGATCATCAGTGTTAGAGCTAAAATTAGCATGTTTAAAGTGATTTTCATGCTTCCAGGGGCTCGGGAAGTTAATTAAATACCATTTGGAGGCATTTAATGTTCGAGCAAAAACGGCTGATTTTCGACAAAAGAGATAACACCCCCCCATTACGTCATGCTTCAGAAATGTGGAAAATGGTCCGTTTTCAAATGTTTTATTTTTGAACGTCAGTTCACATTTGTAGGTGGATCATCAGTGTTAGAGCTAAAATTAGCATGTTTAAAGTGATTTTCATGCTTCCAGGGGCTCGGGAAGTGAAATAAATACCATTTGGAGGCATTTAATGTTCGAGCAAAAACGGCTGATTTTCGACAAAAGAGATAACATCCCCCCATTACGTCATGCTTCAGAAATGTGGAAAATGGTCCGTTTTCAAATGTTTTATTTTTGAACGTCAGTTCACATTTGTAGGTGGATCATCAGTGTTAGAGCTAAAATTAGCATGTTTAATGTGATTTTCATGCTTCCAGGGGCTCGGGAAGTTAATTAAATACCATTTGGAGGCATTTAATGTTCGAGCAAAAACGGCTGATTTTCGACAAAAGAGATAACACCCCCCCATTACGTCATGCTTCAGAAATGTGGAAAATGGTCCGTTTTCAAATGTTTTATTTTTGAACGTCAGTTCACATTTGTAGGTGGATCATCAGTGTTAGAGCTAAAATTAGCATGTTTAAAGTGATTTTCATGCTTCCAGGGGCTCGGGAAGTGAAATAAATACCATTTGGAGGCATTTAATGTTCGAGCAAAAACGGCTGATTTTCGACAAAAGAGATAACATCCCCCCATTACGTCATGCTTCAGAAATGTGGAAAATGGTCCGTTTTCAAATGTTTTATTTTTGAACGTCAGTTCACATTTGTAGGTGGATCATCAGTGTTAGAGCTAAAATTAGCATGTTTAATGTGATTTTCATGCTTCCAGGGGCTCGGGAAGTTAATTAAATACCATTTGGAGGCATTTAATGTTCGAGCAAAAACGGCTGATTTTCGACAAAAGAGATAACATCCCCCCATTACGTCATGCTTCAGAAATGTGGAAAATGGTCCGTTTTCAAATGTTTTATTTTTGAACGTCAGTTCACATTTGTAGGTGGATCATCAGTGTTAGAGCTAAAATTAGCATGTTTAAAGTGATTTTCATGCTTCCAGGGGCCCAAAACACAAGATTAATGGAATGGTTAAAAGTGCATGAAAATGGCCAATTTACTCACTCTGAGTTCTCAAAAAGGGTTTCTTCACCCCAGGAAGTTAATTAAATACCATTTGGAGGCATTTAATGTTCGAGCAAAAACGGCTGATTTTCGACAAAAGAGATAACACCCCCCCATTACGTCATGCTTCAGAAATGTGAAAAATGGTCCGTTTTCAAATGTTTTATTTTTGAACGTCAGTTCACATTTGTAGGTGGATCATCAGTGTTAGAGCTAAAATTAGCATGTTTAAAGTGATTTTCATGCTTCCAGGGGCTCGGGAAGTTAATTAAATACCATTTGGAGGCATTTAATGTTCGAGCAAAAACGGCTGATTTTCGACAAAAGAGATAACACCCCCCCATTACGTCATGCTTCAGAAATGTGGAAAATGGTCCGTTTTCAAATGTTTTATTTTTGAACGTCAGTTCACATTTGTGGGTGGATCATCAGTGTTAGAGCTAAAATTAGCATGTTTAAAGTGATTTTCATGCTTCCAGGGGCCCAAAACACAAGATTTATGGAATGGTTAAAAGTGCATGAAAATGGCCAATTTACTCACTCTGAGTTCTCAAAAAGGGTTTCTTCACCCCGGGAAGTTAATTAAATACCATTTGGAGGCATTTAATGTTCGAGCAAAAACAGCTGATTTTCGACAAAAGAGATAACACCCCCCCATTACGTCATGCTTCAGAAATGTGGAAAATGGTCCGTTTTCAAATGTTTTATTTTTGAACGTCAGTTCACATTTGTAGGTGGATCATCAGTGTTAGAGCTAAAATTAGCATGTTTAAAGTGATTTTCATGCTTCCAGGGGCTCGGGAAGTTAATTAAATACCATTTGGAGGCATTTAATGTTCGAGCAAAAACGGCTGATTTTCGACAAAAGAGATAACACCCCCCCATTACGTCATGCTTCAGAAATGTGGAAAATGGTCCGTTTTCAAATGTTTTATTTTTGAACGTCAGTTCACATTTGTAGGTGGATCATCAGTGTTAGAGCTAAAATTAGCATGTTTAAAGTGATTTTCATGCTTCCAGGGGCCCAAAACACAAGATTTATGGAATGGTTAAAAGTGCATGAAAATGGCCAATTTACTCACTCTGAGTTCTCAAAAAGGGTTTCTTCACCCCGGGAAGTGAAATAAATACCATTTGGAGGCATTTAATGTTCGAGCAAAAACGGCTGATTCTCGACAAAAGAGATAACACCCCCCCATTACGTCATGCTTCAGAAATGTGGAAAATGATCCGTTTTCAAATGTTTTATTTTTGAACGTCAGTTCACATTTGTAGGTGGATCATCAGTGTTAGAGCTAAAATTAGCATGTTTAAAGTGATTTTCATGCTTCCAGGGGCTCGGGAAGTGAAATAAATACCATTTGGAGGCATTTAATGTTCGAGCAAAAACGGCTGATTTTCGACAAAAGAGATAACACCCCCCCATTACGTCATGCTTCAGAAATGTGGAAAATGGTCCGTTTTCAAACGTTTTATTTTTGAACGTCAGTTCACATTTGTAGGTGGATCATCAGTGTTAGAGCTAAAATTAGCATGTTTAAAGTGATTTTCATGCTTCCAGGGGCCCAAAACACAAGATTTATGGAATGGTTAAAAGTGCATGAAAATGGCCAATTTTCTCACTCTGAGTTCTCAAAAAGGGTTTCTTCACCCCGGGAAGTTAATTAAATACCATTTGGAGGCATTTAATGTTCGAGCAAAAACGGCTGATTTTCGACAAAAGAGATAACACCCCCCCCATTACGTCATGCTTCAGAAATGTGGAAAATGGTCCGTTTTCAAATGTTTTATTTTTGAACGTCAGTTCACATTTGTAGGTGGATCATCAGTGTTAGAGCTAAAATTAGCATGTTTAAAGTGATTTTCATGCTTCCAGGGGCTCGGGAAGTTAATTAAATACCATTTGGAGGCATTTAATGTTCGAGCAAAAACGGCTGATTTTCGACAAAAGAGATAACACCCCCCCATTACGTCATGCTTCAGAAATGTGGAAAATGGTCCGTTTTCAAATGTTTTATTTTTGAACGTCAGTTCACATTTGTAGGTGGATCATCAGTGTTAGAGCTAAAATTAGCATGTTTAAAGTGATTTTCATGCTTCCAGGGGCTCGGGAAGTGAAATAAATACCATTTGGAGGCATTTAATGTTCGAGCAAAAACGGCTGATTTTCGACAAAAGAGATAACACCCCCCCCATTACGTCATGCTTCAGAAATGTGGAAAATGGTCCGTTTTCAAATGTTTTATTTTTGAACGTCAGTTCACATTTGTAGGTGGATCATCAGTGTTAGAGCTAAAATTAGCATGTTTAAAGTGATTTTCATGCTTCCAGGGGCTCGGGAAGTTAATTAAATACCATTTGGAGGCATTTAATGTTCGAGCAAAAACGGCTGATTTTCGACAAAAGAGATAACACCCCCCCATTACGTCATGCTTCAGAAATGTGGAAAATGGTCCGTTTTCAAATGTTTTATTTTTGAACGTCAGTTCACATTTGTAGGTGGATCATCAGTGTTAGAGCTAAAATTAGCATGTTTAAAGTGATTTTCATGCTTCCAGGGGCTCGGGAAGTTAATTAAATACCATTTGGAGGCATTTAATGTTCGAGCAAAAACGGCTGATATTCGACAAAAGAGATAACACCCCCCCATTACGTCATGCTTCAGAAATGTGGAAAATGGTCCGTTTTCAAATGTTTTATTTTTGAACGTCAGTTCACATTTGTAGGTGGATCATCAGTGTTAGAGCTAAAATTAGCATGTTTAAAGTGATTTTCATGCTTCCAGGGGCCCAAAACACAAGATTTATGGAATGGTTAGAAGTGCATGAAAATGGCCAATTTACTCACTCTGAGTTCTCAAAAAGGGTTTCTTCACCCCGGGAAGTTAATTAAATACCATTTGGAGGCATTTAATGTTCGAGCAAAAACGGCTGATTTTCGACAAAAGAGATAACACCCCCCCATTACGTCATGCTTCAGAAATGTGGGAAATGGTCCGTTTTCAAATGTTTTATTTTTGAACGTCAGTTCACATTTGTAGGTGGATAATCAGTGTTAGAGCTAAAATTAGCATGTTTAAAGTGATTTTCATGCTTCCAGGGGCCCAAAACACAAGATTTATGGAATGGTTAAAAGTGCATGAAAATGGCCAATTTACTCACTCTGAGTTCTCAAAAAGGGTTTCTTCACCCCGGGAAGTTAATTAAATACCATTTGGAGGCATTTAATGTTCGAGCAAAAACGGCTGATTTTCGACAAAAGAGATAACACCCCCCCATTACGTCATGCTTCAGAAATGTGGAAAATGGTCCGTTTTCAAATGTTTTATTTTTGAACGTCAGTTCACATTTGTAGGTGGATCATCAGTGTTAGAGCTAAAATTAGCATGTTTAAAGTGATTTTCATGCTTCCAGGGGCTCGGGAAGTTAATTAAATACCATTTGGAGGCATTTAATGTTCGAGCAAAAACGGCTGATTTTCGACAAAAGAGATAACACCCCCCCATTACGTCATGCTTCAGAAATGTGGAAAATGGTCCGTTTTCAAATGTTTTATTTTTGAACGTCAGTTCACATTTGTAGGTGGATCATCAGTGTTAGAGCTAAAATTAGCATGTTTAAAGTGATTTTCATGCTTCCAGGGGCTCGGGAAGTTAATTAAATACCATTTGGAGGCATTTAATGTTCGAGCAAAAACGGCTGATTTTCGACAAAAGAGATAACACCCCCCCATTACGTCATGCTTCAGAAATGTGGAAAATGGTCCGTTTTCAAATGTTTTATTTTTGAACGTCAGTTCACATTTGTAGGTGGATCATCAGTGTTAGAGCTAAAATTAGCATGTTTAAAGTGATTTTCATGCTTCCAGGGGCCCAAAACACAAGATTTATGGAATGGTTAAAAGTGCATGAAAATGGCCAATTTACTCAATCTGAGTTCTCAAAAAGGGTTTCTTCACCCCGGGAAGTTAATTAAATACCATTTGGAGGCATTTAATGTTCGAGCAAAAACGGCTGATTTTCGACAAAAGAGATAACACCCCCCCATTACGTCATGCTTCAGAAATGTGGAAAATGGTCCGTTTTCAAATGTTTTATTTTTGAACGTCAGTTCACATTTGTAGGTGGATCATCAGTGTTAGAGCTAAAATTAGCATGTTTAAAGTGATTTTCATGCTTCCAGGGGCTCGGGAAGTTAATTAAATACCATTTGGAGGCATTTAATGTTCGAGCAAAAACGGCTGATTTTCGACAAAAGAGATAACACCCCCCCATTACGTCATGCTTCAGAAATGTGGAAAATGGTCCGTTTTCAAATGTTTTATTTTTGAACGTCAGTTCACATTTGTAGGTGGATCATCAGTGTTAGAGCTAAAATTAGCATGTTTAAAGTGATTTTCATGCTTCCAGGGGCCCAAAACACAAGATTTATGGAATGGTTAAAAGTGCATGAAAATGGCCAATTTACTCACTCTGAGTTCTCAAAAAGGGTTTCTTCACCCCGGGAAGTGAAATAAATACCATTTGGAGGCATTTAATGTTCGAGCAAAAACGGCTGATTTTCGACAAAAGAGATAACACCCCCCCATTACGTCATGCTTCAGATATGTGGAAAATGGTCCGTTTTCAAATGTTTTATTTTTGAACGTCAGTTCACATTTGTAGGTGGATCATCAGTGTTAGAGCTAAAATTAGCATGTTTAAAGTGATTTTCATGCTTCCAGGGGCTCGGGAAGTGAAATAAATACCATTTGGAGGCATTTAATGTTCGAGCAAAAACGGCTGATTTTTGACAAAAGAGATAACACCCCCCCATTACGTCATGCTTCAGAAATGTGGAAAATGGTCCGTTTTCAAATGTTTTATTTTTGAACGTCAGTTCACATTTGTAGGTGGATCATCAGTGTTAGAGCTAAAATTAGCATGTTTAAAGTGATTTTCATGCTTCCAGGGGCTCGGGAAGTGAAATAAATACCATTTGGAGGCATTTAATGTTCGAGCAAAAACGGCTGATTTTCGACAAAAGAGATAACACCCCCCCATTACGTCATGCTTCAGAAATGTGGAAAATGGTCCGTTTTCAAATGTTTTATTTTTGAACGTCAGTTCACATTTGTAGGTGGATCATCAGTGTTAGAGCTAAAATTAGCATGTTTAAAGTGATTTTCATGCTTCCAGGGGCCCAAAACACAAGATTTATGGAATGGTTAAAAGTGCATGAAAATGGCCAATTTACTCACTCTGAGTTCTCAAAAAGGGTTTCTTCACCCCGGGAAGTTAATTAAATACCATTTGGAGGCATTTAATGTTCGAGCAAAAACGGCTGATTTTCGACAAAAGAGATAACACCCCCCATTACGTCATGCTTCAGAAATGTGGAAAATGGTCCGTTTTCAAATGTTTTATTTTTGAACGTCAAGTCACATTTGTAGGTGGATCATCAGTGTTAGAGCTAAAATTAGCATGTTTAAAGTGATTTTCATGCTTCCAGG
Source organism: Lissotriton vulgaris (assembly GCF_964263255.1). Classification (NCBI taxonomy): domain Eukaryota; kingdom Metazoa; phylum Chordata; class Amphibia; order Caudata; family Salamandridae; genus Lissotriton; species Lissotriton vulgaris. The sequence continues at coordinate 62,233 of NW_028242324.1, forward strand.
GGCTCGGGAAGTTAATTAAATACCATTTGGAGGCATTTAATGTTCGAGCAAAAACGGCTGATTTTCGACAAAAGAGATAACACCCCCCCATTACGTCATGCTTCAGAAATGTGGAAAATGGTCCGTTTTCAAATGTTTTATTTTTGAACGTCAGTTCACATTTGTAGGTGGATCATCAGTGTTAGAGCTAAAATTAGCATGTTTAAAGTGATTTTCATGCTTCCAGGGGCTCGGGAAGTGAAATAAATACCATTTGGAGGCATTTAATGTTCGAGCAAAAACGGCTGATTTTCGACAAAAGAGATAACACCCCCCCATTACGTCATGCTTCAGAAATGTGGAAAATGGTCCGTTTTCAAATGTTTTATTTTTGATCGTCAGTTCACATTTGTAGGTGGATCATCAGTGTTAGAGCTAAAATTAGCATGTTTAAAGTGATTTTCATGCTTCCAGGGGCTCGGGAAGTTAATTAAATACCATTTGGAGGCATTTAATGTTCGAGCAAAAACGGCTGATTTTCGACAAAAGAGATAACACCCCCCCATTACGTCATGCTTCAGAAATGTGGAAAATGGTCCGTTTTCAAATGTTTTATTTTTGAACGTCAGTTCACATTTGTAGGTGGATCATCAGTGTTAGAGCTAAAATTAGCATGTTTAAAGTGATTTTCATGCTTCCAGGGGCTCGGGAAGTTAATTAAATACCATTTGGAGGCATTTAATGTTCGAGCAAAAACGGCTGATTTTCGACAAAAGAGATAACACCCCCCCATTACGTCATGCTTCAGAAATGTGGAAAATGGTCCGTTTTCAAATGTTTTATTTTTGAACGTCAGTTCACATTTGTAGGTGGATCATCAGTGTTAGAGCTAAAATTAGCATGTTTAAAGTGATTTTCATGCTTCCAGGGGCTCGGGAAGTTAATTAAATACCATTTGGAGGCATTTAATGTTCGAGCAAAAACGGCTGATTTTCGACAAAAGAGATAACACCCCCCCATTACGTCATGCTTCAGAAATGTGGAAAATGGTCCGTTTTCAAATGTTTTATTTTTGAACGTCAGTTCACATTTGTAGGTGGATCATCAGTGTTAGAGCTAAAATTAGCATGTTTAAAGTGATTTTCATGCTTCCAGGGGCCCAAAACACAAGATTTATGGAATGGTTAAAAGTGCATGAAAATGGCCAATTTACTCAATCTGAGTTCTCAAAAAGGGTTTCTTCACCCCGGGAAGTTAATTAAATACCATTTGGAGGCATTTAATGTTCGAGCAAAAACGGCTGATTTTCGACAAAAGAGATAACACCCCCCCATTACGTCATGCTTCAGAAATGTGGAAAATGGTCCGTTTTCAAATGTTTTATTTTTGAACGTCAGTTCACATTTGTAGGTGGATCATCAGTGTTAGAGCTAAAATTAGCATGTTTAAAGTGATTTTCATGCTTCCAGGGGCTCGGGAAGTTAATTAAATACCATTTGGAGGCATTTAATGTTCGAGCAAAAACGGCTGATTTTCGACAAAAGAGATAACACCCCCCCATTACGTCATGCTTCAGAAATGTGGAAAATGGTCCGTTTTCAAATGTTTTATTTTTGAACGTCAGTTCACATTTGTAGGTGGATCATCAGTGTTAGAGCTAAAATTAGCATGTTTAAAGTGATTTTCATGCTTCCAGGGGCTCGGGAAGTGAAATAAATACCATTTGGAGGCATTTAATGTTCGAGCAAAAACGGCTGATTTTCGATAAAAGAGATAACACCCCCCCCATTACGTCATGCTTCAGAAATGTGGAAAATGGTCCGTTTTCAAATGTTTTATTTTTGAACGTCAGTTCACATTTGTAGGTGGATCATCAGTGTTAGAGCTAAAATTAGCATGTTTAAAGTGATTTTCATGCTTCCAGGGGCTCGGGAAGTTAATTAAATACCATTTGGAGGCATTTAATGTTCGAGCAAAAACGGCTGATTTTCGACAAAAGAGATAACACCCCCCCATTACGTCATGCTTCAGAAATGTGGAAAATGGTCCGTTTTCAAATGTTTTATTTTTGAACGTCAGTTCACATTTGTAGGTGGATCATCAGTGTTAGAGCTAAAATTAGCATGTTTAAAGTGATTTTCATGCTTCCAGGGGCTCGGGAAGTTAATTAAATACCATTTGGAGGCATTTAATGTTCGAGCAAAAACGGCTGATTTTCGACAAAAGAGATAACACCCCCCCATTACGTCATGCTTCAGAAATGTGGAAAATGGTCCGTTTTCAAATGTTTTATTTTTGAACGTCAGTTCACATTTGTAGGTGGATCATCAGTGTTAGAGCTAAAATTAGCATGTTTAAAGTGATTTTCATGCTTCCAGGGGCCCAAAACACAAGATTTATGGAATGGTTAAAAGTGCATGAAAATGGCCAATTTACTCACTCTGAGTTCTCAAAAAGGGTTTCTTCACCCCGGGAAGTTAATTAAATACCATTTGGAGGCATTTAATGTTCGAGCAAAAACGGCTGATTTTCGACAAAAGAGATAACACCCCCCCATTACGTCATGCTTCAGAAATGTGGGAAATGGTCCGTTTTCAAATGTTTTATTTTTGAACGTCAGTTCACATTTGTAGGTGGATAATCAGTGTTAGAGCTAAAATTAGCATGTTTAAAGTGATTTTCATGCTTCCAGGGGCCCAAAACACAAGATTTATGGAATGGTTAAAAGTGCATGAAAATGGGCAATTTACTCACTCTGAGTTCTCAAAAAGGGTTTCTTCACCCCGGGAAGTTAATTAAATACCATTTGGAGGCATTTAATGTTCGAGCAAAAACGGCTGATTTTCGACAAAAGAGATAACACCCCCCCATTACGTCATGCTTCAGAAATGTGGAAAATGGTCCGTTTTCAAATGTTTTATTTTTGAACGTCAGTTCACATTTGTAGGTGGATCATCAGTGTTAGAGCTAAAATTAGCATGTTTAAAGTGATTTTCATGCTTCCAGGGGCTTGGGAAGTTAATTAAATACCATTTGGAGGCATTTAATGTTCGAGCAAAAACGGCTGATTTTCGACAAAAGAGATAACACCCCCCCATTACGTCATGCTTCAGAAATGTGGAAAATGGTCCGTTTTCAAATGTTTTATTTTTGAACGTCAGTTCACATTTGTAGGTGGATCATCAGTGTTAGAGCTAAAATTAGCATGTTTAAAGTGATTTTCATGCTTCCAGGGGCTCGGGAAGTTAATTAAATACCATTTGGAGGCATTTAATGTTCGAGCAAAAACGGCTGATTTTCGACAAAAGAGATAACACCCCCCCATTACGTCATGCTTCAGAAATGTGGAAAATGGTCCGTTTTCAAATGTTTTATTTTTGAACGTCAGTTCACATTTGTAGGTGGATCATCAGTGTTAGAGCTAAAATTAGCATGTTTAAAGTGATTTTCATGCTTCCAGGGGCCCAAAACACAAGATTTATGGAATGGTTAAAAGTGCATGAAAATGGCCAATTTACTCAATCTGAGTTCTCAAAAAGGGTTTCTTCACCCCGGGAAGTTAATTAAATACCATTTGGAGGCATTTAATGTTCGAGCAAAAACGGCTGATTTTCGACAAAAGAGATAACACCCCCCCATTACGTCATGCTTCAGAAATGTGGAAAATGGTCCGTTTTCAAATGTTTTATTTTTGAACGTCAGTTCACATTTGTAGGTGGATCATCAGTGTTAGAGCTAAAATTAGCATGTTTAAAGTGATTTTCATGCTTCCAGGGGCTCGGGAAGTTAATTAAATACCATTTGGAGGCATTTAATGTTCGAGCAAAAACGGCTGATTTTCGACAAACGAGATAACACCCCCCCATTACGTCATGCTTCAGAAATGTGGAAAATGGTCCATTTTCAAATGTTTTATTTTTGAACGTCAGTTCACATTTGTAGGTGGATCATCAGTGTTAGAGCTAAAATTAGCATGTTTAAAGTGATTTTCATGCTTCCAGGGGCCCAAAACACAAGATTTATGGAATGGTTAAAAGTGCATGAAAATGGCCAATTTACTCACTCTGAGTTCTCAAAAAGGGTTTCTTCACCCCGGGAAGTGAAATAAATACCATTTGGAGGCATTTAATGTTCGAGCAAAAACGGCTGATTTTCGACAAAAGAGATAACACCCCCCCATTACGTCATGCTTCAGAAATGTGGAAAATGGTCCGTTTTCAAATGTTTTATTTTTGAACGTCAGTTCACATTTGTAGGTGGATCATCAGTGTTAGAGCTAAAATTAGCATGTTTAAAGTGATTTTCATGCTTCCAGGGGCTCGGGAAGTGAAATAAATACCATTTGGAGGCATTTAATGTTCGAGCAAAAACGGCTGATTTTCGACAAAAGAGATAACACCCCCCCATTACGACATGCTTCAGAAATGTGGAAAATGGTCCGTTTTCAAATGTTTTATTTTTGAACGTCAGTTCACATTTGTAGGTGGATCATCAGTGTTAGAGCTAAAATTAGCATGTTTAAAGTGATTTTCATGCTTCCAGGGGCTCGGGAAGTGAAATAAATACCATTTGGAGGCATTTAATGTTCGAGCAAAAACGGCTGATTTTCGACAAAAGAGATAACACCCCCCCATTACGTCATGCTTCAGAAATGTGGAAAATGGTCCGTTTTCAAATGTTTTATTTTTGAACGTCAGTTCACATTTGTAGGTGGATCATCAGTGTTAGAGCTAAAATTAGCATGTTTAAAGTGATTTTCATGCTTCCAGGGGCCCAAAACACAAGATTTATGGAATGGTTAAAAGTGCATGAAAATGGCCAATTTACTCACTCTGAGTTCTCAAAAAGGGTTTCTTCACCCCGGGAAGTTAATTAAATACCATTTGGAGGCATTTAATGTTCGAGCAAACACGGCTGATTTTCGACAAAAGAGATAACACCCCCCCATTACGTCATGCTTCAGAAATGTGGAAAATGGTCCGTTTTCAAATGTTTTATTTTTGAACGTCAGTTCACATTTGTAGGTGGATCATCAGTGTTAGAGCTAAAATTAGCATGTTTAAAGTGATTTTCATGCTTCCAGGGGCTCGGGAAGTTAATTAAATACCATTTGGAGGCATTTAATGTTCGAGCAAAAACGGCTGATTTTCGACAAAAGAGATAACACCCCCCCCATTACGTCATGCTTCAGAAATGTGGAAAATGGTCCGTTTTCAAATGTTTTATTTTTGAACGTCAGTTCACATTTGTAGGTGGATCATCAGTGTTAGAGCTAAAATTAGCATGTTTAAAGTGATTTTCATGCTTCCAGGGGCTCGGGAAGTGAAATAAATACCATTTGGAGGCATTTAATGTTCGAGCAAAAACGGCTGATTTTCGACAAAAGAGATAACACCCCCCCATTACGTCATGCTTCAGAAATGTGGAAAATGGTCCGTTTTCAAATGTTTTATTTTTGAACGTCAGTTCACATTTGTAGGTGGATCATCAGTGTTAGAGCTAAAATTAGCATGTTTAAAGTGATTTTCATGCTTCCAGGGGCTCGGGAAGTTAATTAAATACCATTTGGAGGCATTTAATGTTCGAGCAAAAACGGCTGATTTTCGACAAAAGAGATAACACCCCCCCATTACGTCATGCTTCAGAAATGTGGAAAATGGTCCGTTTTCAAATGTTTTATTTTTGAACGTCAGTTCACATTTGTAGGTGGATCATCAGTGTTAGAGCTAAAATTAGCATGTTTAAAGTGATTTTCATGCTTCCAGGGGCTCGGGAAGTTAATTAAATACCATTTGGAGGCATTTAATGTTCGAGCAAAAACGGCTGATTTTCGACAAAAGAGATAACACCCCCCCATTACGTCATGTTTCAGAAATGTGGAAAATGGTCCGTTTTCAAATGTTTTATTTTTGAACGTCAGTTCACATTTGTAGGTGGATCATCAGTGTTAGAGCTAAAATTAGCATGTTTAAAGTGATTTTCATGCTTCCAGGGGCTCGGGAAGTTAATTAAATACCATTTGGAGGCATTTAATGTTCGAGCAAAAACGGCTGATTTTCGACAAAAGAGATAACACCCCCCCATTACGTCATGCTTCAGAAATGTGGAAAATGGTCCGTTTTCAAATGTTTTATTTTTGAACGTCAGTTCACATTTGTAGGTGGATCATCAGTGTTAGAGCTAAAATTAGCATGTTTAAAGTGATTTTCATGCTTCCAGGGGCCCAAAACACAAGATTTATGGAATGGTTAAAAGTGCATGAAAATGGCCAATTTACTCAATCTGAGTTCTCAAAAAGGGTTTCTTCACCCCGGGAAGTTAATTAAATACCATTTGGAGGCATTTAATGTTCGAGCAAAAACGGCTGATTTTCGACAAAAGAGATAACACCCCCCCATTACGTCATGCTTCAGAAATGTGGAAAATGGTCCGTTTTCAAATGTTTTATTTTTGAACGTCAGTTCACATTTTTAGGTGGATCATCAGTGTTAGAGCTAAAATTAGCATGTTTAAAGTGATTTTCATGCTTCCAGGGGCTCGGGAAGTTAATTAAATACCATTTGGAGGCATTTAATGTTCGAGCAAAAACGGCTGATTTTCGGCAAAAGAGATAACACCCCCCCATTACGTCATGCTTCAGAAATGTGGAAAATGGTCCGTTTTCAAATGTTTTATTTTTGAACGTCAGTTCACATTTGTAGGTGGATCATCAGTGTTAGAGCTAAAATTAGCATGTTTAAAGTGATTTTTATGCTTCCAGGGGCCCAAAACACAAGATTTATGGAATGGTTAAAAGTGCATGAAAATGGCCAATTTACTCACTCTGAGTTCTCAAAAAGGGTTTCTTCACCCCGGGAAGTGAAATAAATACCATTTGGAGGCATTTAATGTTCGAGCAAAAACGGCTGATTTTCGACAAAAGAGATAACACCCCCCATTACGTCATGCTTCAGAAATGTGGAAAATGGTCCGTTTTCAAATGTTTTATTTTTGAACGTCAGTTCACATTTGTAGGTGGATCATCAGTGTTAGAGCTAAAATTAGCATGTTTAAAGTGATTTTCATGCTTCCAGGGGCTCGGGAAGTGAAATAAATACCATTTGGAGGCATTTAATGTTCGAGCAAAAACGGCTGATTTTCGACAAAAGAGATAACACCCCCCCATTACGTCATGCTTCAGAAATGTGGAAAATGGTCCGTTTTCAAATGTTTTATTTTTGAACGTCAGTTCACATTTGTAGGTGGATCATCAGTGTTAGAGCTAAAATTAGCATGTTTAAAGTGATTTTCATGCTTCCATGGGGCTCGGGAAGTGAAATAAATACCATTTGGAGGCATTTAATGTTCGAGCAAAAACGGCTGATTTTCGACAAAAGAGATAACACCCCCCCATTACGTCATGCTTCAGAAATGTGGAAAATGGTCCGTTTTCAAATGTTTTATTTTTGAACGTCAGTTCACATTTGTAGGTGGATCATCAGTGTTAGAGCTAAAATTAGCATGTTTAAAGTGATTTTCATGCTTCCAGGGGCCCAAAACACAAGATTTATGGAATGGTTAAAAGTGCATGAAAATGGCCAATTTACTCACTCTGAGTTCTCAAAAAGGGTTTCTTCACCCCGGGAAGTTAATTAAATACCATTTGGAGGCATTTAATGTTCGAGCAAAAACGGCTGATTTTCGACAAAAGAGATAACACCCCCCCCATTACGTCATGCTTCAGAAATGTGGAAAATGGTCCGTTTTCAAATGTTTTATTTTTGAACGTCAGTTCACATTTGTAGGTGGATCATCAGTGTTAGAGCTAAAATTAGCATGTTTTAAAGTGATTTTCATGCTTCCAGGGGCTCGGGAAGTTAATTAAATACCATTTGGAGGCATTTAATGTTCGAGCAAAAAACGGCTGATTTTCGACAAAAGAGATAACACCCCCCCCATTACGTCATGCTTCAGAAATGTGGAAAATGGTCCGTTTTCAAATGTTTTATTTTTGAACGTCAGTTCACATTTGTAGGTGGATCATCAGTGTTAGAGCTAAAATTAGCATGTTTAAAGTGATTTTCATGCTTCCAGGGGCTCGGGAAGTGAAATAAATACCATTTGGAGGCATTTAATGTTCGAGCAAAAACGGCTGATTTTCGACAAAAGAGATAACACCCCCCCATTACGTCATGCTTCAGAAATGTGGAAAATGGTCCGTTTTCAAATGTTTTATTTTTGAACGTCAGTTCACATTTGTAGGTGGATCATCAGTGTTAGAGCTAAAATTAGCATGTTCAAAGTGATTTTCATGCTTCCAGGGGCTCGGGAATTTAATTAAATACCATTTGGAGGCATTTAATGTTCGAGCAAAAACGGCTGATTTTCGACAAAAGAGATAACACCCCCCCATTACGTCATGCTTCAGAAATGTGGAAAATGGTCCCGTTTTCAAATGTTTTATTTTTGAACGTCAGTTCACATTTGTAGGTGGATCATCAGTGTTAGAGCTAAAATTAGCATGTTTAAAGTGATTTTCATGCTTCCAGGGGCTCGGGAAGTTAATTAAATACCATTTGGAGGCATTTAATGTTCGAGCAAAAACGGCTGATTTTCGACAAAAGAGATAACACCCCCCCATTACGTCATGCTTCAGAAATGTGGAAAATGGTCCGTTTTCAAATGTTTTATTTTTGAACGTCAGTTCACATTTGTAGGTGGATCATCAGTGTTAGAGCTAAAATTAGCATGTTTAAAGTGATTTTCATGCTTCCAGGGGCTCGGGAAGTGAAATAAATACCATTTGGAGGCATTTAATGTTCGAGCAAAAACGGCTGATTTTCGACAAAAGAGATAACACCCCCCCATTACGTCATGCTTCAGAAATGTGGAAAATGGTCCGTTTTCAAATGTTTTATTTTTGAACGTCAGTTCACATTTGTAGGTGGATCATCAGTGTTAGAGCTAAAATTAGCATGTTTAAAGTGATTTTCATGCTTCCAGGGGCTCGGGAAGTTAATTAAATACCATTTGGAGGCATTTAATGTTCGAGCAAAAACGGCTGATTTTCGACAAAAGAGATAACACCCCCCCATTACGTCATGCTTCAGAAATGTGGAAAATGGTCCGTTTTCAAATGTTTTATTTTTGAACGTCAGTTCACATTTGTAGGTGGATCATCAGTGTTAGAGCTAAAATTAGCATGTTTAAAGTGATTTTCATGCTTCCAGGGGCTCGGGAAGTTAATTAAATACCATTTGGAGGCATTTAATGTTCGAGCAAAAACGGCTGATTTTCGACAAAAGAGATAACACCCCCCCATTACGTCATGCTTCAGAAATGTGGAAAATGGTCCGTTTTCAAATGTTTTATTTTTGAACGTCAGTTCACATTTGTAGGTGGATCATCAGTGTTAGAGCTAAAATTAGCATGTTTAAAGTGATTTTCATGCTTCCAGGGGCTCGGGAAGTTAATTAAATACCATTTGGAGGCATTTAATGTTCGAGCAAAAACGGCTGATTTTCGACAAAAGAGATAACACCCCCCCATTACGTCATGCTTCAGAAATGTGGAAAATGGTCCGTTTTCAAATGTTTTATTTTTGAACGTCAGTTCACATTTGTAGGTGGATCATCAGTGTTAGAGCTAAAATTAGCATGTTTAAAGTGATTTTCATGCTTCCAGGGGCCCAAAACACAAGATTTATGGAATGGTTAAAAGTGCATGAAAATGGCCAATTTACTCAATCTGAGTTCTCAAAAAGGGTTTCTTCACCCCGGGAAGTTAATTAAATACCATTTGGAGGCATTTAATGTTCGAGCAAAAACGGCTGATTTTCGACAAAAGAGATAACACCCCCCCATTACGTCATGCTTCAGAAATGTGGAAAATGGTCCGTTTTCAAATGTTTTATTTTTGAACGTCAGTTCACATTTGTAGGTGGATCATCAGTGTTAGAGCTAAAATTAGCATGTTTAAAGTGATTTTCATGCTTCCAGGGGCTCGGGAAGTTAATTAAATACCATTTGGAGGCATTTAATGTTCGAGCAAAAACGGCTGATTTTCGACAAAAGAGATAACACCCCCCCATTACGTCATGCTTCAGAAATGTGGAAAATGGTCCGTTTTCAAATGTTTTATTTTTGAACGTCAGTTCACATTTGTAGGTGGATCATCAGTGTTAGAGCTAAAATTAGCATGTTTAAAGTGATTTTCATGCTTCCAGGGGCCCAAAACACAAGATTTATGGAATGGTTAAAAGTGCATGAAAATGGCCAATTTACTCACTCTGAGTTCTCAAAAAGGGTTTCTTCACCCCGGGAAGTGAAATAAATACCATTTGGAGGCATTTAATGTTCTAGCAAAAACGGCTGATTTTCGACAAAAGAGATAACACCCCCATTACGTCATGCTTCAGAAATGTGGAAAATGGTCCGTTTACAAATGTTTTATTTTTGAACGTCAGTTCACATTTGTAGGTGGATCATCAGTGTTAGAGCTAAAATTAGCATGTTTAAAGTGATTTTCATGCTTCCAGGGGCTCGGGAAGTGAAATAAATACCATTTGGAGGCATTTAATGTTCGAGCAAAAACGGCTGATTTTCGACAAAAGAGATAACACCCCCCCATTACGTCATGCTTCAGAAATGTGGAAAATGGTCCGTTTTCAAATGTTTTATTTTTGAACGTCAGTTCACATTTGTAGGTGGATCATCAGTGTTAGAGCTAAAATTAGCATGTTTAAAGTGATTTTCATGCTTCCATGGGGCTCGGGAAGTGAAATAAATACCATTTGGAGGCATTTAATGTTCGAGCAAAAACGGCTGATTTTCGACAAAAGAGATAACACCCCCCCATTACGTCATGCTTCAGAAATGTGGAAAATGGTCCGTTTTCAAATGTTTTATTTTTGAACGTCAGTTCACATTTGTAGGTGGATCATCAGTGTTAGAGCTAAAATTAGCATGTTTAAAGTGATTTTCATGCTTCCAGGGGCCCAAAACACAAGATTTATGGAATGGTTAAAAGTGCATGAAAATGGCCAATTTACTCACTCTGAGTTCTCAAAAAGGGTTTCTTCACCCCGGGAAGTTAATTAAATACCATTTGGAGGCATTTAATGTTCGAGCAAAAACGGCTGATTTTCGACAAAAGAGATAACACCCCCCCATTACGTCATGCTTCAGAAATGTGGAAAATGGTCCGTTTTCAAATGTTTTATTTTTGAACGTCAGTTCACATTTGTAGGTGGATCATCAGTGTTAGAGCTAAAATTAGCATGTTTAAAGTGATTTTCATGCTTCCAGGGGCTCGGGAAGTTAATTAAATACCATTTGGAGGCATTTAATGTTCGAGCAAAAACGGCTGATTTTCGACAAAAGAGATAACACCCCCCCATTACGTCATGCTTCAGAAATGTGGAAAATGGTCCGTTTTCAAATGTTTTATTTTTGAACGTCAGTTCACATTTGTAGGTGGATCATCAGTGTTAGAGCTAAAATTAGCATGTTTAAAGTGATTTTCATGCTTCCAGGGGCTCGGGAAGTGAAATAAATACCATTTGGAGGCATTTAATGTTCGAGCAAAAACGGCTGATTTTCGACAAAAGAGATAACACCCCCCCATTACGTCATGCTTCAGAAATGTGGAAAATGGTCCGTTTTCAAATGTTTTATTTTTGAACGTCAGTTCACATTTGTAGGTGGATCATCAGTGTTAGAGCTAAAATTAGCATGTTCAAAGTGATTTTCATGCTTCCAGGGGCTCGGGAATTTAATTAAATACCATTTGGAGGCATTTAATGTTCGAGCAAAAACGGCTGATTTTCGACAAAAGAGATAACACCCCCCCATTACGTCATGCTTCAGAAATGTGGAAAATGGTCCGTTTTCAAATGTTTTATTTTTGAACGTCAGTTCACATTTGTAGGTGGATCATCAGTGTTAGAGCTAAAATTAGCATGTTTAAAGTGATTTTCATGCTTCCAGGGGCTCGGGAAGTTAATTAAATACCATTTGGAGGCATTTAATGTTCGAGCAAAAACGGCTGATTTTCGACAAAAGAGATAACACCCCCCCATTACGTCATGCTTCAGAAATGTGGAAAATGGTCCGTTTTCAAATGTTTTATTTTTGAACGTCAGTTCACATTTGTAGGTGGATCATCAGTGTTAGAGCTAAAATTAGCATGTTTAAAGTGATTTTCATGCTTCCAGGGGCCCAAAACACAAGATTTATGGAATGGTTAAAAGTGCATGAAAATGGCCAATTTACTCACTCTGAGTTCTCAAAAAGGGTTTCTTCACCCCGGGAAGTTAATTAAATACCATTTGGAGGCATTTAATGTTCGAGCAAAAACGGCTGATTTTTGACAAAAGACATAACACCCCCCCATTACGTCATGCTTCAGAAATGTGGAAAATGGTCCGTTTTCAAATGTTTTATTTTTGAACGTCAGTTCACATTTGTAGGTGGATAATCAGTGTTAGAGCTAAAATTAGCATGTTTAAAGTGATTTTCATGCTTCCAGGGGCCCAAAACACAAGATTTATGGAATGGTTAAAAGTGCATGAAAATGGCCAATTTACTCACTCTGAGTTCTCAAAAAGGGTTTCTTCACCCCGGGAAGTTAATTAAATACCATTTGGAGGCATTTAATGTTCGAGCAAAAACGGCTGATTTTCGACAAAAGAGATAACACCCCCCCATTACGTCATGCTTCAGAAATGTGGAAAATGGTCCGTTTTCAAATGTTTTATTTTTGAACGTCAGTTCACATTTGTAGGTGGATCATCAGTGTTAGAGCTAAAATTAGCATGTTTAAAGTGATTTTCATGCTTCCAGGGGCTCGGGAAGTTAATTAAATACCATTTGGAGGCATTTAATGTTCGAGCAAAAACGGCTGATTTTCGACAAAAGAGATAACACCCCCCCATTACGTCATGCCTCAGAAATGTGGAAAATGGTCCGTTTTCAAATGTTTTATTTTTGAACGTCAGTTCACATTTGTAGGTGGATCATCAGTGTTAGAGCTAAAATTAGCATGTTTAAAGTGATTTTCATGCTTCCAGGGGCCCAAAACACAAGATTTATGGAATGGTTAAAAGTGCATGAAAATGGCCAATTTACTCACTCTGAGTTCTCAAAAAGGGTTTCTTCACCCCGGGAAGTTAATTAAATACCATTTGGAGGCATTTAATGTTCGAGCAAAAACGGCTGATTTTCGACAAAAGAGATAACACCCCCCCATTACGTCATGCTTCAGAAATGTGGAAAATGGTCCGTTTTCAAATGTTTTATTTTTGAACGTCAGTTCACATTTGTAGGTGGATAATCAGTGTTAGAGCTAAAATTAGCATGTTTAAAGTGATTTTCATGCTTCCAGGGGCCCAAAACACAAGATTTATGGAATGGTTAAAAGTGCATGAAAATGGCCAATTTACTCACTCTGAGTTCTCAAAAAGGGTTTCTTCACCCCGGGAAGTTAATTAAATACCATTTGGAGGCATTTAATGTTCGAGCAAAAACGGCTGATTTTCGACAAAAGAGATAACACCCCCCCATTACGTCATGCTTCAGAAATGTGGAAAATGGTCCGTTTTCAAATGTTTTATTTTTGAACGTCAGTTCACATTTGTAGGTGGATAATCAGTGTTAGAGCTAAAATTAGCATGTTTAAAGTGATTTTCATGCTTCCAGGGGCCCAAAACACAAGATTTATGGAATGGTTAAAAGTGCATGAAAATGGCCAATTTACTCACTCTGAGTTCTCAAAAAGGGTTTCTTCACCCCGGGAAGTTAATTAAATACCATTTGGAGGCATTTAATGTTCGAGCAAAAACGGCTGATTTTCGACAAAAGAGATAACACCCCCCCATTACGTCATGCTTCAGAAATGTGGAAAATGGTCCGTTTTCAAATGTTTTATTTTTGAACGTCAGTTCACATTTGTAGGTGGATCATCAGTGTTAGAGCTAAAATTAGCATGTTTAAAGTGATTTTCATGCTTCCAGGGGCTCGGGAAGTTAATTAAATACCATTTGGAGGCATTTAATGTTCGAGCAAAAACGGCTGATTTTCGACAAAAGAGATAACACCCCCCCATTACGTCATGCTTCAGAAATGTGGAAAATGGTCCGTTTTCAAATGTTTTATTTTTGAACGTCAGTTCACATTTGTAGGTGGATCATCAGTGTTAGAGCTAAAATTAGCATGTTTAAAGTGATTTTCATGCTTCCAGGGGCCCAAAACACAAGATTTATGGAATGGTTAAAAGTGCATGAAAATGGCCAATTTACTCAATCTGAGTTCTCAAAAAGGGTTTCTTCACCCCGGGAAGTTAATTAAATACCATTTGGAGGCATTTAATGTTCGAGAAAAAACGGCTGATTTTCGACAAAAGAGATAACACCCCCCCATTACGTCATGCTTCAGAAATGTGGAAAATGGTCCGTTTTCAAATGTTTTATTTTTGAACGTCAGTTCACATTTGTAGGTGGATCATCAGTGTTAGAGCTAAAATTAGCATGTTTAAAGTGATTTTCATGCTTCCAGGGGCTCGGGAAGTTAATTAAATACCATTTGGAGGCATTTAATGTTCGAGCAAAAACGGCTGATTTTCGGCAAAAGAGATAACACCCACCCATTACGTCATGCTTCAGAAATGTGGAAAATGGTCCGTTTTCAAATGTTTTATTTTTGAACGTCAGTTCACATTTGTAGGTGGATCATCAGTGTTAGAGCTAAAATTAGCATGTTTAAAGTGATTTTCATGCTTCCAGGGGCCCAAAACACAAGATTTATGGAATGGTTAAAAGTGCATGAAAATGGCCAATTTACTCACTCTGAGTTCTCAAAAAGGGTTTCTTCACCCCGGGAAGTGAAATAAATACCATTTGGAGGCATTTAATGTTCGAGCAAAAACGGCTGATTTTCGACAAAAGAGATAACACCCCCCCATTACGTCATGCTTCAGAAATGTGGAAAATGGTCCGTTTTCAAATGTTTTATTTTTGAACGTCAGTTCACATTTGTAGGTGGATCATCAGTGTTAGAGCTAAAATTAGCATGTTTAAAGTGATTTTCATGCTTCCAGGGGCTCGGGAAGTGAAATAAATACCATTTGGAGGCATTTAATGTTCGAGCAAAAACGGCTGATTTTCGACAAAAGAGATAACACCCCCCCATTACGTCATGCTTCAGAAATGTGGAAAATGGTCCGTTTTCAAATGTTTTATTTTTGAACGTCAGTTCACATTTGTAGGTGGATCATCAGTGTTAGAGCTAAAATTAGCATGTTTAAAGTGATTTTCATGCTTCCAGGGGCTCGGGAAGTGAAATAAATACCATTTGGAGGCATTTAATGTTCGAGCAAAAACGGCTGATTTTCGACAAAAGAGATAACACCCCCCCATTACGTCATGCTTCAGAAATGTGGAAAATGGTCCGTTTTCAAATGTTTTATTTTTGAACGTCAGTTCACATTTGTAGGTGGATCATCAGTGTTAGAGCTAAAATTAGCATGTTTAAAGTGATTTTCATGCTTCCAGGGGCTCGGGAAGTTAATTAAATACCATTTGGAGGCATTTAATGTTCGAGCAAAAACGGCTGATTTTCGACAAAAGAGATAACACCCCCCCCATTACGTCATGCCTCAGAAATGTGGAAAATGGTCCGTTTTCAAATGTTTTATTTTTGAACGTCAGTTCACATTTGTAGGTGGATCATCAGTGTTAGAGCTAAAATTAGCATGTTTAAAGTGATTTTCATGCTTCCAGGGGCCCAAAACACAAGATTTATGGAATGGTTAAAAGTGCATGAAAATGGCCAATTTACTCACTCTGAGTTCTCAAAAAGGGTTTCTTCACCCCGGGAAGTTAATTAAATACCATTTGGAGGCATTTAATGTTCGAGCAAAAACGGCTGATTTTCGACAAAAGAGATAACACCCCCCCATTACGTCATGCTTCAGAAATGTGGAAAATGGTCCGTTTTCAAATGTTTTATTTTTGAACGTCAGTTCACATTTGTAGGTGGATAATCAGTGTTAGAGCTAAAATTAGCATGTTTAAAGTGATTTTCATGCTTCCAGGGGCCCAAAACACAAGATTTATGGAATGGTTAAAAGTGCATGAAAATGGCCAATTTACTCACTCTGAGTTCTCAAAAAGGGTTTCTTCACCCCGGGAAGTTAATTAAATACCATTTGGAGGCATTTAATGTTCGAGCAAAAACGGCTGATTTTCGACAAAAGAGATAACACCCCCCCATTACGTCATGCTTCAGAAATGTGGAAAATGGTCCGTTTTCAAATGTTTTATTTTTGAACGTCAGTTCACATTTGTAGGTGGATCATCAGTGTTAGAGCTAAAATTAGCATGTTTAAAGTGATTTTCATGCTTCCAGGGGCTCGGGAAGTTAATTAAATACCATTTGGAGGCATTTAATGTTCGAGCAAAAACGGCTGATTTTCGACAAAAGAGATAACACCTCCCCATTACGTCATGCTTCAGAAATGTGGAAAATGGTCCGTTTTCAAATGTTTTATTTTTGAACGTCAGTTCACATTTGTAGGTGGATCATCAGTGTTAGAGCTAAAATTAGCATGTTTAAAGTGATTTTCATGCTTCCAGGGGCCCAAAACACAAGATTTATGGAATGGTTAAAAGTGCATGAAAATGGCCAATTTACTCAATCTGAGTTCTCAAAAAGGGTTTCTTCACCCCGGGAAGTTAATTAAATACCATTTGGAGGCATTTAATGTTCGAGCAAAAACGGCTGATTTTCGACAAAAGAGATAACACCCCCCCATTACGTCATGCTTCAGAAATGTGGAAAATGGTCCGTTTTCAAATGTTTTATTTTTGAACGTCAGTTCACATTTGTAGGTGGATCATCAGTGTTAGAGCTAAAATTAGCATGTTTAAAGTGATTTTCATGCTTCCAGGGGCTCGGGAAGTTAATTAAATACCATTTGGAGGCATTTAATGTTCGAGCAAAAACGGCTGATTTTCGGCAAAAGAGATAACACCCACCCATTACGTCATGCTTCAGAAATGTGGAAAATGGTCCGTTTTCAAATGTTTTATTTTTGAACGTCAGTTCACATTTGTAGGTGGATCATCAGTGTTAGAGCTAAAATTAGCATGTTTAAAGTGATTTTCATGCTTCCAGGGGCCCAAAACACAAGATTTATGGAATGGTTAAAAGTGCATGAAAATGGCCAATTTACTCACTCTGAGTTCTCAAAAAGGGTTTCTTCACCCCGGGAAGTGAAATAAATACCATTTGGAGGCATTTAATGTTCGAGCAAAAACGGCTGATTTTCGACAAAAGAGATAACACCCCCCCATTACGTCATGCTTCAGAAATGTGGAAAATGGTCCGTTTTCAAATGTTTTATTTTTGAACGTCAGTTCACATTTGTAGGTGGATCATCAGTGTTAGAGCTAAAATTAGCATGTTTAAAGTGATTTTCATGCTTCCAGGGGCTCGGGAAGTGAAATAAATACCATTTGGAGGCATTTAATGTTCGAGCAAAAACGGCTGATTTTCGACAAAAGAGATAACACCCCCCCATTACGTCATGCTTCAGAAATGTGGAAAATGGTCCGTTTTCAAATGTTTTATTTTTGAACGTCAGTTCACATTTGTAGGTGGATCATCAGTGTTAGAGCTAAAATTAGCATGTTTAAAGTGATTTTCATGCTTCCAGGGGCTCGGGAAGTGAAATAAATACCATTTGGAGGCATTTAATGTTCGAGCAAAAACGGCTGATTTTCGACAAAAGAGATAACACCCCCCCATTACGTCATGCTTCAGAAATGTGGAAAATGGTCCGTTTTCAAATGTTTTATTTTTGAACGTCAGTTCACATTTGTAGGTGGATCATCAGTGTTAGAGCTAAAATTAGCATGTTTAAAGTGATTTTCATGCTTCCAGGGGCCCAAAACACAAGATTTATGGAATGGTTAAAAGTGCATGAAAATGGCCAATTTACTCACTCTGAGTTCTCAAAAAGGGTTTCTTCACCCCGGGAAGTTAATTAAATACCATTTGGAGGCATTTAATGTTCGAGCAAAAACGGCTGATTTTCGACAAAAGAGATAACACCCCCCCATTACGTCATGCTTCAGAAATGTGGAAAATGGTCCGTTTTCAAATGTTTTATTTTTGAACGTCAGTTCACATTTGTAGGTGGATCATCAGTGTTAGAGCTAAAATTAGCATGTTTAAAGTGATTTTCATGCTTCCAGGGGCTCGGGAATTTAATTAAATACCATTTGGAGGCATTTAATGTTCGAGCAAAAACGGCTGATTTTCGACAAAAGAGATAACACCCCCCCATTACGTCATGCTTCAGAAATGTGGAATATGGTCCGTTTTCAAATGTTTTATTTTTGAACGTCAGTTCACATTTGTAGGTGGATCATCAGTGTTAGAGCTAAAATTAGCATGTTTAAAGTGATTTTCATGCTTCCAGGGGCTCGGGAAGTTAATTAAATACCATTTGGAGGCATTTAATGTTCGAGCAAAAACGGCTGATTTTCGACAAAAGAGATAACACCCCCCCATTACGTCATGCTTCAGAAATGTGGAAAATGGTCCGTTTTCAAATGTTTTATTTTTGAACGTCAGTTCACATTTGTAGGTGGATCATCAGTGTTAGAGCTAAAATTAGCATGTTTAAAGTGATTTTCATGCTTCCAGGGGCCCAAAACACAAGATTTATGGAATGGTTAAAAGTGCATGAAAATGGCCAATTTACTCACTCTGAGTTCTCAAAAAGGGTTTCTTCACCCCGGGAAGTTAATTAAATACCATTTGGAGGCATTTAATGTTCGAGCAAAAACGGCTGATTTTCGACAAAAGAGATAACACCCCCCCATTACGTCATGCTTCAGAAATGTGGAAAATGGTCCGTTTTCAAATGTTTTATTTTTGAACGTCAGTTCACATTTGTAGGTGGATCATCAGTGTTAGAGCTAAAATTAGCATGTTTAAAGTGATTTTCATGCTTCCAGGGGCTCGGGAAGTTAATTAAATACCATTTGGAGGCATTTAATGTTCGAGCAAAAACGGCTGATTTTCGACAAAAGAGATAACACCCCCCCATTACGTCATGCTTCAGAAATGTGGAAAATGGTCCGTTTTCAAATGTTTTATTTTTGAACGTCAGTTCACATTTGTAGGTGGATCATCAGTGTTAGAGCTAAAATTAGCATGTTTAAAGTGATTTTCATGCTTCCAGGGGCTCGGGAAGTGAAATAAATACCATTTGGAGGCATTTAATGTTCGAGCAAAAACGGCTGATTTTCGACAAAAGAGATAACACCCCCCCATTACGTCATGCTTCAGAAATGTGGAAAATGGTCCGTTTTCAAATGTTTTATTTTTGAACGTCAGTTCACATTTGTAGGTGGATCATCAGTGTTAGAGCTAAAATTAGCATGTTTAAAGTGATTTTCATGCTTCCAGGGGCTCGGGAAGTTAATTAAATACCATTTGGAGGCATTTAATGTTCGAGCAAAAACGGCTGATTTTCGACAAAAGAGATAACACCCCCCCATTACGTCATGCTTCAGAAATGTGGAAAATGGTCCGTTTTCAAATGTTTTATTTTTGAACGTCAGTTCACATTTGTAGGTGGATCATCAGTGTTAGAGCTAAAATTAGCATGTTTAAAGTGATTTTCATGCTTCCAGGGGCTCGGGAAGTTAATTAAATACCATTTGGAGGCATTTAATGTTCGAGCAAAAACGGCTGATTTTCGACAAAAGAGATAACACCCCCCCATTACGTCATGCTTCAGAAATGTGGAAAATGGTCCGTTTTCAAATGTTTTATTTTTGAACGTCAGTTCACATTTGTAGGTGGATCATCAGTGTTAGAGCTAAAATTAGCATGTTTAAAGTGATTTTCATGCTTCCAGGGGCCCAAAACACAAGATTTATGGAATGGTTAAAAGTGCATGAAAATGGCCAATTTACTCAATCTGAGTTCTCAAAAAGGGTTTCTTCACCCCGGGAAGTTAATTAAATACCATTTGGAGGCATTTAATGTTCGAGCAAAAACGGCTGATTTTCGACAAAAGAGATAACACCCCCCCATTACGTCATGCTTCAGAAATGTGGAAAATGGTCCGTTTTCAAATGTTTTATTTTTGAACGTCAGTTCACATTTGTAGGTGGATCATCAGTGTTAGAGCTAAAATTAGCATGTTTAAAGTGATTTTCATGCTTCCAGGGGCTCGGGAAGTTAATTAAATACCATTTGGAGGCATTTAATGTTCGAGCAAAAACGGCTGATTTTCGACAAAAGAGATAACACCCCCCCATTACGTCATGCTTCAGAAATGTGGAAAATGGTCCGTTTTCAAATGTTTTATTTTTGAACGTCAGTTCACATTTGTAGGTGGATCATCAGTGTTAGAGCTAAAATTAGCATGTTTAAAGTGATTTTCATGCTTCCAGGGGCTCGGGATGTTAATTAAATACCATTTGGAGGCATTTAATGTTCGAGCAAAAACGGCTGATTTTCGACAAAAGAGATAACACCCCCCCATTACGTCATGCTTCAGAAATGTGGAAAATGGTCCGTTTTCAAATGTTTTATTTTTGAACGTCAGTTCACATTTGTAGGTGGATCATCAGTGTTAGAGCTAAAATTAGCATGTTTAAAGTGATTTTCATGCTTCCAGGGGCTCGGGAAGTGAAATAAATACCATTTGGAGGCATTTAATGTTCGAGCAAAAACGGCTGATTTTCGACAAAAGAGATAACACCCCCCCATTACGTCATGCTTCAGAAATGTGGAAAATGGTCCGTTTTCAAATGTTTTATTTTTGAACGTCAGTTCACATTTGTAGGTGGATCATCAGTGTTAGAGCTAAAATTAGCATGTTTAAAGTGATTTTCATGCTTCCAGGGGCTCGGGAAGTTAATTAAATACCATTTGGAGGCATTTAATGTTCGAGCAAAAACGGCTGATTTTCGACAAAAGAGATAACACCCCCCCATTACGTCATGCTTCAGAAATGTGGAAAATGGTCCGTTTTCAAATGTTTTATTTTTGAACGTCAGTTCACATTTGTAGGTGGATCATCAGTGTTAGAGCTAAAATTAGCATGTTTAAAGTGATTTTCATGCTTCCAGGGGCTCGGGAAGTTAATTAAATACCATTTGGAGGCATTTAATGTTCGAGCAAAAACGGCTGATTTTCGACAAAAGAGATAACACCCCCCCATTACGTCATGCTTCAGAAATGTGGAAAATGGTCCGTTTTCAAATGTTTTATTTTTGAACGTCAGTTCACATTTGTAGGTGGATCATCAGTGTTAGAGCTAAAATTAGCATGTTTAAAGTGATTTTCATGCTTCCAGGGGCCCAAAACACAAGATTTATGGAATGGTTAAAAGTGCATGAAAATGGCCAATTTACTCAATCTGAGTTCTCAAAAAGGGTTTCTTCACCCCGGGAAGTTAATTAAATACCATTTGGAGGCATTTAATGTTCGAGCAAAAACGGCTGATTTTCGACAAAAGAGATAACACCCCCCCATTACGTCATGCTTCAGAAATGTGGAAAATGGTCCGTTTTCAAATGTTTTATTTTTGAACGTCAGTTCACATTTGTAGGTGGATCATCAGTGTTAGAGCTAAAATTAGCATGTTTAAAGTGATTTTCATGCTTCCAGGGGCTCGGGAAGTTAATTAAATACCATTTGGAGGCATTTAATGTTCGAGCAAAAACGGCTGATTTTCGACAAAAGAGATAACACCCCCCCATTACGTCATGCTTCAGAAATGTGGAAAATGGTCCGTTTTCAAATGTTTTATTTTTGAACGTCAGTTCACATTTGTAGGTGGATCATCAGTGTTAGAGCTAAAATTAGCATGTTTAAAGTGATTTTCATGCTTCCAGGGGCCCAAAACACAAGATTTATGGAATGGTTAAAAGTGCATGAAAATGGCCAATTTACTCACTCTGAGTTCTCAAAAAGGGTTTCTTCACCCCGGGAAGTGAAATAAATACCATTTGGAGGCATTTAATGTTCGAGCAAAAACGGCTGATTTTCGACAAAGGAGATAACACCCCCCATTACGTCATGCTTCAGAAATGTGGAAAATGGTCCGTTTTCAAATGTTTTATTTTTGAACGTCAGTTCACATTTGTAGGTGGATCATCAGTGTTAGAGCTAAAATTAGCATGTTTAAAGTGATTTTCATGCTTCCAGGGGCTCGGGAAGTGAAATAAATACCATTTGGAGGCATTTAATGTTCGAGCAAAAACGGCTGATTTTCGACAAAAGAGATAACACCCCCCCATTACGTCATGCTTCAGAAATGTGGAAAATGGTCCGTTTTCAAATGTTTTATTTTTGAACGTCAGTTCACATTTGTAGGTGGATCATCAGTGTTAGAGCTAAAATTAGCATGTTTAAAGTGATTTTCATGCTTCCATGGGGCTCGGGAAGTGAAATAAATACCATTTGGAGGCATTTAATGTTCGAGCAAAAACGGCTGATTTTCGACAAAAGAGATAACACCCCCCCATTACGTCATGCTTCAGAAATGTGGAAAATGGTCCGTTTTCAAATGTTTTATTTTTGAACGTCAGTTCACATTTGTAGGTGGATCATCAGTGTTAGAGCTAAAATTAGCATGTTTAAAGTGATTTTCATGCTTCCAGGGGCCCAAAACACAAGATTTATGGAATGGTTAAAAGTGCATGAAAATGGCCAATTTACTCACTCTGAGTTCTCAAAAAGGGTTTCTTCACCCCGGGAAGTTAATTAAATACCATTTGGAGGCATTTAATGTTCGAGCAAAAACGGCTGATTTTCGACAAAAGAGATAACACCCCCCCATTACGTCATGCTTCAGAAATGTGGAAAATGGTCCGTTTTCAAATGTTTTATTTTTGAACGTCAGTTCACATTTGTAGGTGGATCATCAGTGTTAGAGCTAAAATTAGCATGTTTAAAGTGATTTTCATGCTTCCAGGGGCTCGGGAAGTTAATTAAATACCATTTGGAGGCATTTAATGTTCGAGCAAAAACGGCTGATTTTCGACAAAAGAGATAACACCCCCCCATTACGTCATGCTTCAGAAATGTGGAAAATGGTCCGTTTTCAAATGTTTTATTTTTGAACGTCAGTTCACATTTGTAGGTGGATCATCAGTGTTAGAGCTAAAATTAGCATGTTTAAAGTGATTTTCATGCTTCCAGGGGCTCGGGAAGTGAAATAAATACCATTTGGAGGCATTTAATGTTCGAGCAAAAACGGCTGATTTTCGACAAAAGAGATAACACCCCCCCATTACGTCATGCTTCAGAAATGTGGAAAATGGTCCGTTTTCAAATGTTTTATTTTTGAACGTCAGTTCACATTTGTAGGTGGATCATCAGTGTTAGAGCTAAAATTAGCATGTTCAAAGTGATTTTCATGCTTCCAGGGGCTCGGGAATTTAATTAAATACCATTTGGAGGCATTTAATGTTCGAGCAAAAACGGCTGATTTTCGACAAAAGAGATAACACCCCCCCATTACGTCATGCTTCAGAAATGTGGAAAATGGTCCGTTTTCAAATGTTTTATTTTTGAACGTCAGTTCACATTTGTAGGTGGATCATCAGTGTTAGAGCTAAAATTAGCATGTTTAAAGTGATTTTCATGCTTCCAGGGGCTCGGGAAGTTAATTAAATACCATTTGGAGGCATTTAATGTTCGAGCAAAAACGGCTGATTTTCGACAAAAGAGATAACACCCCCCCATTACGTCATGCTTCAGAAATGTGGAAAATGGTCCGTTTTCAAATGTTTTATTTTTGAACGTCAGTTCACATTTGTAGGTGGATCATCAGTGTTAGAGCTAAAATTAGCATGTTTAAAGTGATTTTCATGCTTCCAGGGGCCCAAAACACAAGATTTATGGAATGGTTAAAAGTGCATGAAAATGGCCAATTTACTCACTCTGAGTTCTCAAAAAGGGTTTCTTCACCCCGGGAAGTTAATTAAATACCATTTGGAGGCATTTAATGTTCGAGCAAAAACGGCTGATTTTTGACAAAAGACATAACACCCCCCCATTACGTCATGCTTCAGAAATGTGGAAAATGGTCCGTTTTCAAATGTTTTATTTTTGAACGTCAGTTCACATTTGTAGGTGGATAATCAGTGTTAGAGCTAAAATTAGCATGTTTAAAGTGATTTTCATGCTTCCAGGGGCCCAAAACACAAGATTTATGGAATGGTTAAAAGTGCATGAAAATGGCCAATTTACTCACTCTGAGTTCTCAAAAAGGGTTTCTTCACCCCGGGAAGTTAATTAAATACCATTTGGAGGCATTTAATGTTCGAGCAAAAACGGCTGATTTTCGACAAAAGAGATAACACCCCCCCATTACGTCATGCTTCAGAAATGTGGAAAATGGTCCGTTTTCAAATGTTTTATTTTTGAACGTCAGTTCACATTTGTAGGTGGATCATCAGTGTTAGAGCTAAAATTAGCATGTTTAAAGTGATTTTCATGCTTCCAGGGGCTCGGGAAGTTAATTAAATACCATTTGGAGGCATTTAATGTTCGAGCAAAAACGGCTGATTTTCGACAAAAGAGATAACACCCCCCCATTACGTCATGCCTCAGAAATGTGGAAAATGGTCCGTTTTCAAATGTTTTATTTTTGAACGTCAGTTCACATTTGTAGGTGGATCATCAGTGTTAGAGCTAAAATTAGCATGTTTAAAGTGATTTTCATGCTTCCAGGGGCCCAAAACACAAGATTTATGGAATGGTTAAAAGTGCATGAAAATGGCCAATTTACTCACTCTGAGTTCTCAAAAAGGGTTTCTTCACCCCGGGAAGTTAATTAAATACCATTTGGAGGCATTTAATGTTCGAGCAAAAACGGCTGATTTTCGACAAAAGAGATAACACCCCCCCATTACGTCATGCTTCAGAAATGTGGAAAATGGTCCGTTTTCAAATGTTTTATTTTTGAACGTCAGTTCACATTTGTAGGTGGATAATCAGTGTTAGAGCTAAAATTAGCATGTTTAAAGTGATTTTCATGCTTCCAGGGGCCCAAAACACAAGATTTATGGAATGGTTAAAAGTGCATGAAAATGGCCAATTTACTCACTCTGAGTTCTCAAAAAGGGTTTCTTCACCCCGGGAAGTTAATTAAATACCATTTGGAGGCATTTAATGTTCGAGCAAAAACGGCTGATTTTCGACAAAAGAGATAACACCCCCCCATTACGTCATGCTTCAGAAATGTGGAAAATGGTCCGTTTTCAAATGTTTTATTTTTGAACGTCAGTTCACATTTGTAGGTGGATCATCAGTGTTAGAGCTAAAATTAGCATGTTTAAAGTGATTTTCATGCTTCCAGGGGCTCGGGAAGTTAATTAAATACCATTTGGAGGCATTTAATGTTCGAGCAAAAACGGCTGATTTTCGACAAAAGAGATAACACCCCCCCATTACGTCATGCTTCAGAAATGTGGAAAATGGTCCGTTTTCAAATGTTTTATTTTTGAACGTCAGTTCACATTTGTAGGTGGATCATCAGTGTTAGAGCTAAAATTAGCATGTTTAAAGTGATTTTCATGCTTCCAGTGGCCCAAAACACAAGATTTATGGAATGGTTAAAAGTGCATGAAAATGGCCAATTTACTCAATCTGAGTTCTCAAAAAGGGTTTCTTCACCCCGGGAAGTTAATTAAATACCATTTGGAGGCATTTAATGTTCGAGAAAAAACGGCTGATTTTCGACAAAAGAGATAACACCCCCCCATTACGTCATGCTTCAGAAATGTGGAAAATGGTCCGTTTTCAAATGTTTTATTTTTGAACGTCAGTTCACATTTGTAGGTGGATCATCAGTGTTAGAGCTAAAATTAGCATGTTTAAAGTGATTTTCATGCTTCCAGGGGCTCGGGAAGTGAAATAAATACCATTTGGAGGCATTTAATGTTCGAGCAAAAACGGCTGATTTTCGACAAAAGAGATAACACCCCCCCATTACGTCATGCTTCAGAAATGTGGAAAATGGTCCGTTTTCAAATGTTTTATTTTTGAACGTCAGTTCACATTTGTAGGTGGATCATCAGTGTTTGAGCTAAAATTAGCATGTTTAAAGTGATTTTCATGCTTCCAGGGGCTCGGGAAGTTAATTAAATACCATTTGGAGGCATTTAATGTTCGAGCAAAAACGGCTGATTTTCGACAAAAGAGATAACACCCCCCCATTACGTCATGCCTCAGAAATGTGGAAAATGGTCCGTTTTCAAATGTTTTATTTTTGAACGTCAGTTCACATTTGTAGGTGGATCATCAGTGTTAGAGCTAAAATTAGCATGTTTAAAGTGATTTTCATGCTTCCAGGGGCCCAAAACACAAGATTTATGGAATGGTTAAAAGTGCATGAAAATGGCCAATTTACTCACTCTGAGTTCTCAAAAAGGGTTTCTTCACCCCGGGAAGTTAATTAAATACCATTTGGAGGCATTTAATGTTCGAGCAAAAACGGCTGATTTTCGACAAAAGAGATAACACCCCCCCATTACGTCATGCTTCAGAAATGTGGAAAATGGTCCGTTTTCAAATGTTTTATTTTTGAACGTCAGTTCACATTTGTAGGTGGATAATCAGTGTTAGAGCTAAAATTAGCATGTTTAAAGTGATTTTCATGCTTCCAGGGGCCCAAAACACAAGATTTATGGAATGGTTAAAAGTGCATGAAAATGGCCAATTTACTCACTCTGAGTTCTCAAAAAGGGTTTCTTCACCCCGGGAAGTTAATTAAATACCATTTGGAGGCATTTAATGTTCGAGCAAAAACGGCTGATTTTCGACAAAAGAGATAACACCCCCCCATTACGTCATGCTTCAGAAATGTGGAAAATGGTCCGTTTTCAAATGTTTTATTTTTGAACGTCAGTTCACATTTGTAGGTGGATCATCAGTGTTAGAGCTAAAATTAGCATGTTTAAAGTGATTTTCATGCTTCCAGGGGCCCAAAACACAAGATTTATGGAATGGTTAAAAGTGCATGAAAATGGCCAATTTACTCAATCTGAGTTCTCAAAAAGGGTTTCTTCACCCCGGGAAGTTAATTAAATACCATTTGGAGGCATTTAATGTTCGAGCAAAAACGGCTGATTTTCGACAAAAGAGATAACACCCCCCCATTACGTCATGCTTCAGAAATGTGGAAAATGGTCCGTTTTCAAATGTTTTATTTTTGAACGTCAGTTCACATTTGTAGGTGGATCATCAGTGTTAGAGCTAAAATTAGCATGTTTAAAGTGATTTTCATGCTTCCAGGGGCTCGGGAAGTTAATTAAATACCATTTGGAGGCATTTAATGTTCGAGCAAAAACGGCTGATTTTCGGCAAAAGAGATAACACCCACCCATTACGTCATGCTTCAGAAATGTGGAAAATGGTCCGTTTTCAAATGTTTTATTTTTGAACGTCAGTTCACATTTGTAGGTGGATCATCAGTGTTAGAGCTAAAATTAGCATGTTTAAAGTGATTTTCATGCTTCCAGGGGCCCAAAACACAAGATTTATGGAATGGTTAAAAGTGCATGAAAATGGCCAATTTACTCACTCTGAGTTCTCAAAAAGGGTTTCTTCACCCCGGGAAGTGAAATAAATACCATTTGGAGGCATTTAATGTTCGAGCAAAAACGGCTGATTTTCGACAAAAGAGATAACACCCCCCATTACGTCATGCTTCAGAAATGTGGAAAATGGTCCGTTTTCAAATGTTTTATTTTTGAACGTCAGTTCACATTTGTAGGTGGATCATCAGTGTTAGAGCTAAAATTAGCATGTTTAAAGTGATTTTCATGCTTCCAGGGGCTCGGGAAGTGAAATAAATACCATTTGGAGGCATTTAATGTTCGAGCAAAAACGGCTGATTTTCGACAAAAGAGATAACACCCCCCCATTACGTCATGCTTCAGAAATGTGGAAAATGGTCCGTTTTCAAATGTTTTATTTTTGAACGTCAGTTCACATTTGTAGGTGGATCATCAGTGTTAGAGCTAAAATTAGCATGTTTAAAGTGATTTTCATGCTTCCAGGGGCTCGGGAAGTGAAATAAATACCATTTGGAGGCATTTAATGTTCGAGCAAAAACGGCTGATTTTCGACAAAAGAGATAACACCCCCCCATTACGTCATGCTTCAGAAATGTGGAAAATGGTCCGTTTTCAAATGTTTTATTTTTGAACGTCAGTTCACATTTGTAGGTGGATAATCAGTGTTAGAGCTAAAATTAGCATGTTTAAAGTGATTTTCATGCTTCCAGGGGCCCAAAACACAAGATTTATGGAATGGTTAAAAGTGCATGAAAATGGCCAATTTACTCACTCTGAGTTCTCAAAAAGGGTTTCTTCACCCCGGGAAGTTAATTAAATACCATTTGGAGGCATTTAATGTTCGAGCAAAAACGGCTGATTTTCGACAAAAGAGATAACACCCCCCCATTACGTCATGCTTCAGAAATGTGGAAAATGGTCCGTTTTCAAATGTTTTATTTTTGAACGTCAGTTCACATTTGTAGGTGGATAATCAGTGTTAGAGCTAAAATTAGCATGTTTAAAGTGATTTTCATGCTTCCAGGGGCCCAAAACACAAGATTTATGGAATGGTTAAAAGTGCATGAAAATGGCCAATTTACTCACTCTGAGTTCTCAAAAAGGGTTTCTTCACCCCGGGAAGTTAATTAAATACCATTTGGAGGCATTTAATGTTCGAGCAAAAACGGCTGATTTTCGACAAAAGAGATAACACCCCCCCATTACGTCATGCTTCAGAAATGTGGAAAATGGTCCGTTTTCAAATGTTTTATTTTTGAACGTCAGTTCACATTTGTAGGTGGATCATCAGTGTTAGAGCTAAAATTAGCATGTTTAAAGTGATTTTCATGCTTCCAGGGGCTCGGGAAGTTAATTAAATACCATTTGGAGGCATTTAATGTTCGAGCAAAAACGGCTGATTTTCGACAAAAGAGATAACACCCCCCCATTACGTCATGCTTCAGAAATGTGGAAAATGGTCCGTTTTCAAATGTTTTATTTTTGAACGTCAGTTCACATTTGTAGGTGGATCATCAGTGTTAGAGCTAAAATTAGCATGTTTAAAGTGATTTTCATGCTTCCAGGGGCCCAAAACACAAGATTTATGGAATGGTTAAAAGTGCATGAAAATGGCCAATTTACTCAATCTGAGTTCTCAAAAAGGGTTTCTTCACCCCGGGAAGTTAATTAAATACCATTTGGAGGCATTTAATGTTCGAGCAAAAACGGCTGATTTTCGACAAAAGAGATAACACCCCCCCATTACGTCATGCTTCAGAAATGTGGAAAATGGTCCGTTTTCAAATGTTTTATTTTTGAACGTCAGTTCACATTTGTAGGTGGATCATCAGTGTTAGAGCTAAAATTAGCATGTTTAAAGTGATTTTCATGCTTCCAGGGGCTCGGGAAGTTAATTAAATACCATTTGGAGGCATTTAATGTTCGAGCAAAAACGGCTGATTTTCGGCAAAAGAGATAACACCCACCCATTACGTCATGCTTCAGAAATGTGGAAAATGGTCCGTTTTCAAATGTTTTATTTTTGAACGTCAGTTCACATTTGTAGGTGGATCATCAGTGTTAGAGCTAAAATTAGCATGTTTAAAGTGATTTTCATGCTTCCAGGGGCCCAAAACACAAGATTTATGGAATGGTTAAAAGTGCATGAAAATGGCCAATTTACTCACTCTGAGTTCTCAAAAAGGGTTTCTTCACCCCGGGAAGTGAAATAAATACCATTTGGAGGCATTTAATGTTCGAGCAAAAACGGCTGATTTTCGACAAAAGAGATAACACCCCCCCATTACGTCATGCTTCAGAAATGTGGAAAATGGTCCGTTTTCAAATGTTTTATTTTTGAACGTCAGTTCACATTTGTAGGTGGATCATCAGTGTTAGAGCTAAAATTAGCATGTTTAAAGTGATTTTCATGCTTCCAGGGGCTCGGGAAGTGAAATAAATACCATTTGGAGGCATTTAATGTTCGAGCAAAAACGGCTGATTTTCGACAAAAGAGATAACACCCCCCCATTACGTCATGCTTCAGAAATGTGGAAAATGGTCCGTTTTCAAATGTTTTATTTTTGAACGTCAGTTCACATTTGTAGGTGGATCATCAGTGTTAGAGCTAAAATTAGCATGTTTAAAGTGATTTTCATGCTTCCAGGGGCTCGGGAAGTGAAATAAATACCATTTGGAGGCATTTAATGTTCGAGCAAAAACGGCTGATTTTCGACAAAAGAGATAACACCCCCCCATTACGTCATGCTTCAGAAATGTGGAAAATGGTCCGTTTTCAAATGTTTTATTTTTGAACGTCAGTTCACATTTGTAGGTGGATCATCAGTGTTAGAGCTAAAATTAGCATGTTTAAAGTGATTTTCATGCTTCCAGGGGCCCAAAACACAAGATTTATGGAATGGTTAAAAGTGCATGAAAATGGCCAATTTACTCACTCTGAGTTCTCAAAAAGGGTTTCTTCACCCCGGGAAGTTAATTAAATACCATTTGGAGGCATTTAATGTTCGAGCAAAAACGGCTGATTTTCGACAAAAGAGATAACACCCCCCCATTACGTCATGCTTCAGAAATGTGGAAAATGGTCCGTTTTCAAATGTTTTATTTTTGAACGTCAGTTCACATTTGTAGGTGGATCATCAGTGTTAGAGCTAAAATTAGCATGTTTAAAGTGATTTTCATGCTTCCAGGGGCTCGGGAAGTTAATTAAATACCATTTGGAGGCATTTAATGTTCGAGCAAAAACGGCTGATTTTCGACAAAAGAGATAACACCCCCCCATTACGTCATGCTTCAGAAATGTGGAAAATGGTCCGTTTTCAAATGTTTTACTTTTTGAACGTCAGTTCACATTTGTAGGTGGATCATCAGTGTTAGAGCTAACATTAGCATGTTTAAAGTGATTTTCATGCTTCCAGGGGCCCAAAACACAAGATTTATGGAATGGTTAAAAGTGCATGAAAATGGCCAATTTACTCACTCTGAGTTCTCAAAAAGGGTTTCTTCACCCCGGGAAGTTAATTAAATACCATTTGGAGGCATTTAATGTTCGAGCAAAAACGGCTGATTTTCGACAAAAGACATAACACCCCCCCATTACGTCATGCTTCAGAAATGTGGAAAATGGTCCGTTTTCAAATGTTTTATTTTTGAACGTCAGTTCACATTTGTAGGTGGATAATCAGTGTTAGAGCTAAAATTAGCATGTTTAAAGTGATTTTCATGCTTCCAGGGGCCCAAAACACAAGATTTATGGAATGGTTAAAAGTGCATGAAAATGGCCAATTTACTCACTCTGAGTTCTCAAAAAGGGTTTCTTCACCCCGGGAAGTTAATTAAATACCATTTGGAGGCATTTAATGTTCAAGCAAAAACGGCTGATTTTCGACAAAAGAGATAACACCCCCCCATTACGTCATGCTTCAGAAATGTGGAAAATGGTCCGTTTTCAAATGTTTTATTTTTGAACGTCAGTTCACATTTGTAGGTGGATCATCAGTGTTAGAGCTAAAATTAGCATGTTTAAAGTGATTTTCATGCTTCCAGGGGCTCGGGAAGTTAATTAAATACCATTTGGAGGCATTTAATGTTCGAGCAAAAACGGCTGATTTTCGACAAAAGAGATAACACCCCCCCATTACGTCATGCTTCAGAAATGTGGAAAATGGTCCGTTTTCAAATGTTTTATTTTTGAACGTCAGTTCACATTTGTAGGTGGATCATCAGTGTTAGAGCTAAAATTAGCATGTTTAAAGTGATTTTCATGCTTCCAGGGGCTCGGGAAGTTAATTAAATACCATTTGGAGGCATTTAATGTTCGAGCAAAAACGGCTGATTTTCGACAAAAGAGATAACACCCCCCCATTACGTCATGCTTCAGAAATGTGGAAAATGGTCCGTTTTCAAATGTTTTATTTTTGAACGTCAGTTCACATTTGTAGGTGGATCATCAGTGTTAGAGCTAAAATTAGCATGTTTAAAGTGATTTTCATGCTTCCAGGGGCTCGGGAAGTGAAATAAATACCATTTGGAGGCATTTAATGTTCGAGCAAAAACGGCTGATTTTCGACAAAAGAGATAACACCCCCCCATTACGTCATGCTTCAGAAATGTGGAAAATGGTCCGTTTTCAAATGTTTTATTTTTGAACGTCAGTTCACATTTGTAGGTGGATCATCAGTGTTAGAGCTAAAATTAGCATGTTTAAAGTGATTTTCATGCTTCCAGGGGCCCAAAACACAAGATTTATGGAATGGTTAAAAGTGCATGAAAATGGCCAATTTACTCACTCTGAGTTCTCAAAAGGGGTTTCTTCACCCCGGGAAGTTAATTAAATACCATTTGGAGGCATTTAATGTTCGAGCAAAAACGGCTGATTTTCGACAAAAGAGATAACACCCCCCCATTACGTCATGCTTCAGAAATGTGGAAAATGGTCCGTTTTCAAATGTTTTATTTTTGAACGTCAGTTCACATTTGTAGGTGGATCATCAGTGTTAGAGCTAAAATTAGCATGTTTAAAGTGATTTTCATGCTTCCAGGGGCTCGGGAAGTTAATTAAATACCATTTGGAGGCATTTAATGTTCGAGCAAAAACGGCTGATTTTCGACAAAAGAGATAACACCCCCCCATTACGTCATGCTTCAGAAATGTGGAAAATGGTCCGTTTTCAAATGTTTTACTTTTTGAACGTCAGTTCACATTTGTAGGTGGATCATCAGTGTTAGAGCTAAAATTAGCATGTTTAAAGTGATTTTCATGCTTCCAGGGGCTCGGGAAGT
This sequence comes from Lissotriton vulgaris, assembly GCF_964263255.1. Taxonomy (NCBI): domain Eukaryota; kingdom Metazoa; phylum Chordata; class Amphibia; order Caudata; family Salamandridae; genus Lissotriton; species Lissotriton vulgaris. Next base: position 95,084 of record NW_028242324.1, read on the forward strand.
GAAATAAATACCATTTGGAGGCATTTAATGTTCGAGCAAAAACGGCTGATTTTCGACAAAAGAGATAACACCCCCCCATTACGTCATGCTTCAGAAATGTGGAAAATGGTCCGTTTTCAAATGTTTTATTTTTGAACGTCAGTTCACATTTGTAGGTGGATCATCAGTGTTAGAGCTAAAATTAGCATGTTTAAAGTGATTTTCATGCTTCCAGGGGCTCGGGAAGTTAATTAAATACCATTTGGAGGCATTTAATGTTCGAGCAAAAACGGCTGATTTTCGACAAAAGAGATAACACCCCCCCCATTACGTCATGCTTCAGAAATGTGGAAAATGGTCCGTTTTCAAATGTTTTATTTTTGAACGTCAGTTCACATTTGTAGGTGGATCATCAGTGTTAGAGCTAAAATTAGCATGTTTAAAGTGATTTTCATGCTTCCAGGGGCTCGGGAAGTGAAATAAATACCATTTGGAGGCATTTAATGTTCGAGCAAAAACGGCTGATTTTCGACAAAAGAGATAACACCCCCCCATTACGTCATGCTTCAGAAATGTGGAAAATGGTCAGTTTTCAAATGTTTTATTTTTGAACGTCAGTTCACATTTGTAGGTGGATCATCAGTGTTAGAGCTAAAATTAGCATGTTTAAAGTGATTTTCATGCTTCCAGGGGCCCAAAACACAAGATTTATGGAATGGTTAAAAGTGCATGAAAATGGCCAATTTACTCACTCTGAGTTCTCAAAAAGGGTTTCTTCACCCCGGGAAGTTAATTAAATACCATTTGGAGGCATTTAATGTTCGAGCAAAAACGGCTGATTTTCGACAAAAGAGATAACACCCCCCCATTACGTCATGCTTCAGAAATGGGGAAAATGGTCCGTTTTCAAATGTTTTATTTTTGAACGTCAGTTCACATTTGTAGGTGGATAATCAGTGTTAGAGCTAAAATTAGCATGTTTAAAGTGATTTTCATGCTTCCAGGGGCCCAAAACACAAGATTTATGGAATGGTTAAAAGTGCATGAAAATGGCCAATTTACTCACTCTGAGTTCTCAAAAAGGGTTTCTTCACCCCGGGAAGTTAATTAAATACCATTTGGAGGCATTTAATGTTCGAGCAAAAACGGCTGATTTTCGACAAAAGAGATAACACCCCCCCATTACGTCATGCTTCAGAAATGTGGAAAATGGTCCGTTTTCAAATGTTTTATTTTTGAACGTCAGTTCACATTTGTAGGTGGATCATCAGTGTTAGAGCTAAAATTAGCATGTTTAAAGTGATTTTCATGCTTCCAGGGGCTCGGGAAGTTAATTAAATACCATTTGGAGGCATTTAATGTTCGAGCAAAAACGGCTGATTTTCGACAAAAGAGATAACACCCCCCCATTACGTCATGCTTCAGAAATGTGGAAAATGGTCCGTTTTCAAATGTTTTATTTTTGAACGTCAGTTCACATTTGTAGGTGGATCATCAGTGTTAGAGCTAAAATTAGCATGTTTAAAGTGATTTTCATGCTTCCAGGGGCCCAAAACACAAGATTTATGGAATGGTTAAAAGTGCATGAAAATGGCCAATTTACTCAATCTGAGTTCTCAAAAAGGGTTTCTTCACCCCGGGAAGTTAATTAAATACCATTTGGAGGCATTTAATGTTCGAGCAAAAACGGCTGATTTTCGACAAAAGAGATAACACCCCCCCATTACGTCATGCTTCAGAAATGTGGAAAATGGTCCGTTTTCAAATGTTTTATTTTTGAACGTCAGTTCACATTTGTAGGTGGATCATCAGTGTTAGAGCTAAAATTAGCATGTTTAAAGTGATTTTCATGCTTCCAGGGGCTCGGGAAGTTAATTAAATACCATTTGGAGGCATTTAATGTTCGAGCAAAAACGGCTGATTTTCGGCAAAAGAGATAACACCCACCCATTACGTCATGCTTCAGAAATGTGGAAAATGGTCCGTTTTCAAATGTTTTATTTTTGAACGTCAGTTCACATTTGTAGGTGGATCATCAGTGTTAGAGCTAAAATTAGCATGTTTAAAGTGATTTTCATGCTTCCAGGGGCCCAAAACACAAGATTTATGGAATGGTTAAAAGTGCATGAAAATGGCCAATTTACTCACTCTGAGTTCTCAAAAAGGGTTTCTTCACCCCGGGAAGTGAAATAAATACCATTTGGAGGCATTTAATGTTCGAGCAAAAACAGCTGATTTTCGACAAAAGAGATAACACCCCCCCATTACGTCATGCTTCAGAAATGTGGAAAATGGTCCGTTTTCAAATGTTTTATTTTTGAACGTCAGTTCACATTTGTAGGTGGATCATCAGTGTTAGAGCTAAAATTAGCATGTTTAAAGTGATTTTCATGCTTCCAGGGGCTCGGGAAGTGAAATAAATACCATTTGGAGGCATTTAATGTTCGAGCAAAAACGGCTGATTTTCGACAAAAGAGATAACACCCCCCCATTACGTCATGCTTCAGAAATGTGGAAAATGGTCCGTTTTCAAATGTTTTATTTTTGAACGTCAGTTCACATTTGTAGGTGGATCATCAGTGTTAGAGCTAAAATTAGCATGTTTAAAGTGATTTTCATGCTTCCAGGGGCTCGGGAAGTGAAATAAATACCATTTGGAGGCATTTAATGTTCGAGCAAAAACGGCTGATTTTCGACAAAAGAGATAACACCCCCCCATTACGTCATGCTTCAGAAATGTGGAAAATGGTCCGTTTTCAAATGTTTTATTTTTGAACGTCAGTTCACATTTGTAGGTGGATCATCAGTGTTAGAGCTAAAATTAGCATGTTTAAAGTGATTTTCATGCTTCCAGGGGCCCAAAACACAAGATTTATGGAATGGTTAAAAGTGCATGAAAATGGCCAATTTACTCACTCTGAGTTCTCAAAAAGGGTTTCTTCACCCCGGGAAGTTAATTAAATACCATTTGGAGGCATTTAATGTTCGAGCAAAAACGGCTGATTTTCGACAAAAGAGATAACACCCCCCCATTACGTCATGCTTCAGAAATGTGGAAAATGGTCCGTTTTCAAATGTTTTATTTTTGAACGTCAGTTCACATTTGTAGGTGGATCATCAGTGTTAGAGCTAAAATTAGCATGTTTAAAGTGATTTTCATGCTTCCAGGGGCTCGGGAAGTTAATTAAATACCATTTGGAGGCATTTAATGTTCGAGCAAAAACGGCTGATTTTCGACAAAAGAGATAACACCCCCCCATTACGTCATGCTTCAGAAATGTGGAAAATGGTCCGTTTTCAAATGTTTTACTTTTTGAACGTCAGTTCACATTTGTAGGTGGATCATCAGTGTTAGAGCTAAAATTAGCATGTTTAAAGTGATTTTCATGCTTCCAGGGGCTCGGGAAGTGAAATAAATACCATTTGGAGGCATTTAATGTTCGAGCAAAAACGGCTGATTTTCGACAAAAGAGATAACACCCCCCCATTACGTCATGCTTCAGAAATGTGGAAAATGGTCCGTTTTCAAATGTTTTATTTTTGAACGTCAGTTCACATTTGTAGGTGGATCATCAGTGTTAGAGCTAAAATTAGCATGTTTAAAGTGATTTTCATGCTTCCAGGGGCTCGGGAAGTTAATTAAATACCATTTGGAGGCATTTAATGTTCGGGCAAAAACGGCTGATTTTCGACAAAAGAGATAACACCCCCCCATTACGTCATGCTTCAGAAATGTGGAAAATGGTCCGTTTTCAAATGTTTTATTTTTGAACGTCAGTTCACATTTGTAGGTGGATCATCAGTGTTAGAGCTAAAATTAGCATGTTTAAAGTGATTTTCATGCTTCCAGGGGCTCGGGAAGTTAATTAAATACCATTTGGAGGCATTTAATGTTCGAGCAAAAACGGCTGATTTTCGACAAAAGAGATAACACCCCCCCATTACGTCATGCTTCAGAAATGTGGAAAATGGTCCGTTTTCAAATGTTTTATTTTTGAACGTCAGTTCACATTTGTAGGTGGATCATCAGTGTTAGAGCTAACATTAGCATGTTTAAAGTGATTTTCATGCTTCCAGGGGCCCAAAACACAAGATTTATGGAATGGTTAAAAGTGCATGAAAATGGCCAATTTACTCACTCTGAGTTCTCAAAAAGGGTTTCTTCACCCCGGGAAGTTAATTAAATACCATTTGGAGGCATTTAATGTTCGAGCAAAAACGGCTGATTTTCGACAAAAGACATAACACCCCCCCATTACGTCATGCTTCAGAAATGTGGAAAATGGTCCGTTTTCAAATGTTTTATTTTTGAACGTCAGTTCACATTTGTAGGTGGATAATCAGTGTTAGAGCTAAAATTAGCATGTTTAAAGTGATTTTCATGCTTCCAGGGGCCCAAAACACAAGATTTATGGAATGGTTAAAAGTGCATGAAAATGGCCAATTTACTCACTCTGAGTTCTCAAAAAGGGTTTCTTCACCCCGGGAAGTTAATTAAATACCATTTGGAGGCATTTAATGTTCGAGCAAAAACGGCTGATTTTTGACAAAAGAGATAACACCCCCCCATTACGTCATGCTTCAGAAATGTGGAAAATGGTCCGTTTTCAAATGTTTTATTTTTGAACGTCAGTTCACATTTGTAGGTGGATCATCAGTGTTAGAGCTAAAATTAGCATGTTTAAAGTGATTTTCATGCTTCCAGGGGCTCGGGAAGTTAATTAAATACCATTTGGAGGCATTTAATGTTCGAGCAAAAACGGCTGATTTTCGACAAAAGAGATAACACCCCCCATTACGTCATGCTTCAGAAATGTGGAAAATGGTCCGTTTTCAAATGTTTTATTTTTGAACGTCAGTTCACATTTGTAGGTGGATCATCAGTGTTAGAGCTAAAATTAGCATGTTTAAAGTGATTTTCATGCTTCCAGGGGCTCGGGAAGTTAATTAAATACCATTTGGAGGCATTTAATGTTCGAGCAAAAACGGCTGATTTTCGACAAAAGAGATAACACCCCCCCATTACGTCATGCTTCAGAAATGTGGAAAATGGTCCGTTTTCAAATGTTTTATTTTTGAACGTCAGTTCACATTTGTAGGTGGATCATCAGTGTTAGAGCTAAAATTAGCATGTTTAAAGTGATTTTCATGCTTCCAGGGGCTCGGGAAGTGAAATAAATACCATTTGGAGGCATTTAATGTTCGAGCAAAAACGGCTGATTTTCGACAAAAGAGATAACACCCCCCCATTACGTCATGCTTCAGAAATGTGGAAAATGGTCCGTTTTCAAATGTTTTATTTTTGAACGTCAGTTCACATTTGTAGGCGGATCATCAGTGTTAGAGCTAAAATTAGCATGTTTAAAGTGATTTTCATGCTTCCAGGGGCTCGGGAAGTTAATTAAATACCATTTGGAGGCATTTAATGTTCGAGCAAAAACGGCTGATTTTCGACAAAAGAGATAACACCCCCCCATTACGTCATGCTTCAGAAATGTGGAAAATGGTCCGTTTTCAAATGTTTTATTTTTGAACGTCAGTTCACATTTGTAGGTGGATCATCAGTGTTAGAGCTAAAATTAGCATGTTTAAAGTGATTTTCATGCTTCCAGGGGCCCAAAACACAAGATTTATGGAATGGTTAAAAGTGCATGAAAATGGCCAATTTACTCACTCTGAGTTCTCAAAAAGGGTTTCTTCACCCCGGGAAGTTAATTAAATACCATTTGGAGGCATTTAATGTTCGAGCAAAAACGGCTGATTTTCGACAAAAGACATAACACCCCCCCATTACGTCATGCTTCAGAAATGTGGAAAATGGTCGGTTTTCAAATGTTTTATTTTTGAACGTCAGTTCACATTTGTAGGTGGATAATCAGTGTTAGAGCTAAAATTAGCATGTTTAACGTGATTTTCATGCTTCCAGGGGCCCAAAACACAAGATTTATGGAATGGTTAAAAGTGCATGAAAATGGCCAATTTACTCACTCTGAGTTCTCAAAAAGGGTTTCTTCACCCCGGGAAGTTAATTAAATACCATTTGGAGGCATTTAATGTTCGAGCAAAAACGGCTGATTTTCGACAAAAGAGATAACACCCCCCATTACGTCATGCTTCAGAAATGTGGAAAATGGTCCGTTTTCAAATGTTTTATTTTTGAACGTCAGTTCACATTTGTAGGTGGATCATCAGTGTTAGAGCTAAAATTAGCATGTTTAAAGTGATTTTCATGCTTCCAGGGGCTCGGGAAGTTAATTAAATACCATTTGGAGGCATTTAATGTTCGAGCAAAAACGGCTGATTTTCGACAAAAGAGATAACACCCCCCCATTACGTCATGCTTCAGAAATGTGGAAAATGGTCCGTTTTCAAATGTTTTATTTTTGAACGTCAGTTCACATTTGTAGGTGGATCATCAGTGTTAGAGCTAAAATTAGCATGTTTAAAGTGATTTTCATGCTTCCAGGGGCTCGGGAAGTTAATTAAATACCATTTGGAGGCATTTAATGTTCGAGCAAAAACGGCTGATTTTCGACAAAAGAGATAACACCCCCCCATTACGTCATGCTTCAGAAATGTGGAAAATGGTCCGTTTTCAAATGTTTTATTTTTGAACGTCAGTTCACATTTGTAGGTGGATCATCAGTGTTAGAGCTAAAATTAGCATGTTTAAAGTGATTTTCATGCTTCCAGGGGCCCAAAACACAAGATTTATGGAATCGTTAAAAGTGCATGAAAATGGCCAGTTTACTCAATCTGAGTTCTCAAAAAGGGTTTCTTCACCCCGGGAAGTTAATTAAATACCATTTGGAGGCATTTAATGTTCGAGCAAAAACGGCTGATTTTCGACAAAAGAGATAACACCCCCCCATTACGTCATGCTTCAGAAATGTGGAAAATGGTCCGTTTTCAAATGTTTTATTTTTGAACGTCAGTTCACATTTGTAGGTGGATCATCAGTGTTAGAGCTAAAATTAGCATGTTTAAAGTGATTTTCATGCTTCCAGGGGCTCGGGAAGTTAATTAAATACCATTTGGAGGCATTTAATGTTCGAGCAAAAACGGCTGATTTTCGACAAAAGAGATAACACCCCCCCATTACGTCATGCTTCAGAAATGTGGAAAATGGTCCGTTTTCAAATGTTTTATTTTTGAACGTCAGTTCACATTTGTAGGTGGATCATCAGTGTTAGAGCTAAAATTAGCATGTTTAAAGTGATTTTCATGCTTCCAGGGGCCCAAAACACAAGGTTTATGGAATGGTTAAAAGTGCATGAAAATGGCCAATTTACTCACTCTGAGTTCTCAAAAAGGGTTTCTTCACCCCGGGAAGTGAAATAAATACCATTTGGAGGCATTTAATGTTCGAGCAAAAACGGCTGATTTTCGACAAAAGAGATAACACCCCCCCATTACGTCATGCTTCAGAAATGTGGAAAATGGTCCGTTTTCAAATGTTTTATTTTTGAACGTCAGTTCACATTTGTAGGTGGATCATCAGTGTTAGAGCTAAAATTAGCATGTTTAAAGTGATTTTCATGCTTCCAGGGGCTCGGGAAGTGAAATAAATACCATTTGGAGGCATTTAATGTTCGAGCAAAAACGGCTGATTTTCGACAAAAGAGATAACACCCCCCCATTACGTCATGCTTCAGAAATGTGGAAAATGGTCCGTTTTCAAATGTTTTATTTTTGAACGTCAGTTCACATTTGTAGGTGGATCATCAGTGTTAGAGCTAAAATTAGCATGTTTAAAGTGATTTTCATGCTTCCAGGGGCTCGGGAAGTGAAATAAATACCATTTGGAGGCATTTAATGTTCGAGCAAAAACGGCTGATTTTCGACAAAAGAGATAACACCCCCCCATTACGTCATGCTTCAGAAATGTGGAAAATGGTCCGTTTTCAAATGTTTTATTTTTGAACGTCAGTTCACATTTGTAGGTGGATCATCAGTGTTAGAGCTAAAATTAGCATGTTTAAAGTGATTTTCATGCTTCCAGGGGCCCAAAACACAAGATTTATGGAATGGTTAAAAGTGCATGAAAATGGCCAATTTACTCACTCTGAGTTCTCAAAAAGGGTTTCTTCACCCCGGGAAGTTAATTAAATACCATTTGGAGGCATTTAATGTTCGAGCAAAAACGGCTGATTTTCGACAAAAGAGATAACACCCCCCCATTACGTCATGCTTCAGAAATGTGGAAAATGGTCCGTTTTCAAATGTTTTATTTTTGAACGTCAGTTCACATTTGTAGGTGGATCATCAGTGTTAGAGCTAAAATTAGCATGTTTAAAGTGATTTTCATGCTTCCAGGGGCTCGGGAAGGTAATTAAATACCATTTGGAGGCATTTAATGTTCGAGCAAAAACTGCTGATTTTCGACAAAAGAGATAACACCCCCCCATTACGTCATGCTTCAGAAATGTGGAAAATGGTCCGTTTTCAAATGTTTTATTTTTGAACGTCAGTTCACATTTGTAGGTGGATCATCAGTGTTAGAGCTAAAATTAGCATGTTTAAAGTGATTTTCATGCTTCCAGGGGCTCGGGAAGTGAAATAAATACCATTTGGAGGCATTTAATGTTCGAGCAAAAACGGCTGATTTTCGACAAAAGAGATAACACCCCCCCATTACGTCATGCTTCAGAAATGTGGAAAATGGTCCGTTTTCAAATGTTTTATTTTTGAACGTCAGTTCACATTTGTAGGTGGATCATCAGTGTTAGAGCTAAAATTAGCATGTTTAAAGTGATTTTCATGCTTCCAGGGGCTCGGGAAGTTAATTAAATACCATTTGGAGGCATTTAATGTTCGAGCAAAAACGGCTGATTTTCGACAAAAGAGATAACACCCCCCCATTACGTCATGCTTCAGAAATGTGGAAAATGGTCCGTTTTCAAATGTTTTATTTTTGAACGTCAGTTCACATTTGTAGGTGGATCATCAGTGTTAGAGCTAAAATTAGCATGTTTAAAGTGATTTTCATGCTTCCAGGGGCTCGGGAAGTTAATTAAATACCATTTGGAGGCATTTAATGTTCGAGCAAAAACGGCTGATTTTCGACAAAAGAGATAACACCCCCCCATTACGTCATGCTTCAGAAATGTGGAAAATGGTCCGTTTTCAAATGTTTTATTTTTGAACGTCAGTTCACATTTGTAGGTGGATCATCAGTGTTAGAGCTAAAATTAGCATGTTTAAAGTGATTTTCATGCTTCCAGGGGCTCTGGAAGTTAATTAAATACCATTTGGAGGCATTTAATGTTCGAGCAAAAACGGCTGATTTTCGACAAAAGAGATAACACCCCCCCATTACGTCATGCTTCAGAAATGTGGAAAATGGTCCGTTTTCAAATGTTTTATTTTTGAACGTCAGTTCACATTTGTAGGTGGATCATCAGTGTTAGAGCTAAAATTAGCATGTTTAAAGTGATTTTCATGCTTCCAGGGGCCCAAAACACAAGATTTATGGAATGGTTAAAAGTGCATGAAAATGGCCAATTTACTCAATCTGAGTTCTCAAAAAGGGTTTCTTCACCCCGGGAAGTTAATTAAATACCATTTGGAGGCATTTAATGTTCGAGCAAAAACGGCTGATTTTCGACAAAAGAGATAACACCCCCCCATTACGTCATGCTTCAGAAATGTGGAAAATGGTCCGTTTTCAAATGTTTTATTTTTGAACGTCAGTTCACATTTGTAGGTGGATCATCAGTGTTAGAGCTAAAATTAGCATGTTTAAAGTGATTTTCATGCTTCCAGGGGCTCGGGAAGTTAATTAAATACCATTTGGAGGCATTTAATGTTCGAGCAAAAACGGCTGATTTTCGACAAAAGAGATAACACCCCCCCCATTACGTCATGCTTCAGAAATGTGGAAAATGGTCCGTTTTCAAATGTTTTATTTTTGAACGTCAGTTCACATTTGTAGGTGGATCATCAGTGTTAGAGCTAAAATTAGCATGTTTAAAGTGATTTTCATGCTTCCAGGGGCCCAAAACACAAGATTTATGGAATGGTTAAAAGTGCATGAAAACGGCCAATTTACTCACTCTGAGTTCTCAAAAAGGGTTTCTTCACCCCGGGAAGTGAAATAAATACCATTTGGAGGCATTTAATGTTCGAGCAAAAACGGCTGATTTTCGACAAAAGAGATAACACCCCCCCATTACGTCATGCTTCAGAAATGTGGAAAATGGTCCGTTTTCAAATGTTTTATTTTTGAACGTCAGTTCACATTTGTAGGTGGATCATCAGTGTTAGAGCTAAAATTAGCATGTTTAAAGTGATTTTCATGCTTCCAGGGGCTCGGGAAGTGAAATAAATACCATTTGGAGGCATTTAATGTTCGAGCAAAAACGGCTGATTTTCGACAAAAGAGATAACACCCCCCCATTACGTCATGCTTCAGAAATGTGGAAAATGGTCCGTTTTCAAATGTTTTATTTTTGAACGTCAGTTCACATTTGTAGGTGGATCATCAGTGATAGAGCTAAAATTAGCATGTTTAAAGTGATTTTCATGCTTCCAGGGGCTCGGGAAGTGAAATAAATACCATTTGGAGGCATTTAATGTTCGAGCAAAAATGGCTGATTTTCGACAAAAGAGATAACACCCCCCCATTACGTCATGCTTCAGAAATGTGGAAAATGGTCCGTTTTCAAATGTTTTATTTTTGAACGTCAGTTCACATTTGTAGGTGGATCATCAGTGTTAGAGCTAAAATTAGCATGTTTAAAGTGATTTTCATGCTTCCAGGGGCCCAAAACACAAGATTTATGGAATGGTTAAAAGTGCATGTGTCATATGGATACTTCATTACATATATTGCGTTAAGTTAGCATGAGTGTATTACATGTTTAAACAGCCGTTTTGCCTTCAGGCTTCAGTTTTGCACACGACACGTACTTGTTGTTGTAGCTTTCAGCCTAGAAGTGGTGAGGTGTTTTATTTGAGAATAATATGTTATTCCTATGCTATCAGCTTTGCCTTGTACACTTGGTACAACTGTCTGCACACTGAGAGCTGCACACTCTAAGATTAACCTAACACAAGGTTGCTGGGAAGTCTGATCCTCGCACCACATTAGACATTAGACATAACACAAATAATGTTGATGCCAACATATTGGGCTCTACGCGGGTTTAAGATAGAGTTACACGGAATGAACGCAGACACTTGGTGCTGCGCATGAAGAGAACTGGTAGATGCTGATGTGAACTGCTCCTACTGACATTGAGAGGTATGGGGTCGCCCTGCTAAAACCCGAATGAGACCTTCTTAGATATAATATAATATGCTAGATAGGGTGCGCGAAATATAGGTGATATAGATTTCTATAGAAATTGCATTATAACATGCTAGCACCTTTTGCTTACTATGGATTAGTGACTATGCTGCTAACTCTGATTTTTATAATCTGCATTTTGGTATTATACAAGATACTGCGTTTGAGAACTTTGCATTGAATAATAAATATTTCAAACTTGCACTTGTGTTCTTGACTCTCAGTTTTGGTTTGAAATGATTATATAACGAAAGAGTGTTCATGTGTTCCACGACTCCTGAGGTATTCTAAAGATCATGTTCTGGTTTGTCTAATACATGTATCATTCCATAATGATCCATGAGACACTGTAGCTAGCTAGGTAACGAGATTTCTGACACTGAGATGAGTTTTTGGATCATCCTAACTCACTAAGGTTCTAAATCTCTATGCACAGTTCTGTGGGAGAACGGAAACCCTGCTACATGGCGCCCAACGTGGGGCTTGGCCGTATTTCATGACACTCGAGTAGTATATCATTCAAACCTTGACACCTTCATTCCCGTTTCCGGAAAACGGTGGTGTCGGAAAAACCTACCTATTTATGTGATAGGTGTTTTCAAGCTTGAATTCTTCTAAAAACGGTTTCTTTGAATTACTGCCCAGTTGTGCTACACACAGTTCTTTGTCTGGTTTTTCTTCTTCCTGTGCTAACATGGCAGTGGAAATAGCGCAGCATAGCCGCGTCGCGGTTCGCGATCACTTGCGGGGATATAATGTACCCGCTGAAGGCTTAGCTGTGGTTCTAGTTGTGAGTGCGGAACATGCGTACCCGTACAAATTGTTTTATTCCTGGGTGACATTTCCGGAAGTAGACGCTAATTCGGGTGTCTATCATACATACACTGCCTCAGCAGTACCGGCAGCTTATGCTCCGTACAGGGCACTGGAAGTACCTATTGACGCTTGGCAGCACGGTGTTTGGTTTGGTGGCGCCCTACCCCATTCTTTGAACGCTACGAGGTTAGGTCCTTTGTCCATTCCGGGCACAAATTGGCCCGCCTTGGGTGGATTTACTCCTCATCCTAATCGCGCCACGTGTAACGTAGCCGACCTGAGACGTCTACATGAGGTCTCGGTTGGAGTGATTAGAGCGCTTGTTCATTACATTAGTCGTAATATTCAAGGCGCAGCCCCCGCAGGTGCGCAGCTTCGAGCAGAACAGGCTGGTTTGAAAATCAGTCCTGTCTTGTTGAATTCCGTTATGGGCAGAAAGCCAGATAGTACGGATGAATTTCCTTACTGGCTTGCCGAGAAATTCGACCAGTTAGAGGCTGTGTTTCCTAATACGACTCCGAGTGAAAAACACCGGATTCTTATGCTTAGTTTACCGAAGGAAATAGCCCCGGACCTTGCTGACTGTGAGACATGGGGTAAGACTTTTGCAGCGGTTTACTCGAGGTGCTTTGGCACACCGTCAGTTTCGAACCTGTCTGCGATCCTCAAGCGTGTTCAGGATGATCACGGACCTGAGTCGGCGGTTGAGTTGGGTATGCGCCTGAACGGTTCATTTGAGACAGTTTGCGGTATTATCCTTGCCAATGTAAAAGGGGATGCAATGAACTTTCAGGTGGCCAATGGTCTGGCGTTAGTACCCGATGCCGAGAAACCCCGACAGCTGGCAAAAATTATTGTGGCGGCTTATAAAACGGTTGGCCGCAATTCAAGGGGTGCGAAGGTTTTTCTTGAAAAAGAAAAGAAGCAACCCCAGGGGCAGTCTTCGGAAACAGGTGGACAGCCCAAGTCCAAAAAACAAACTTGGCCAAAAAAGCAAAATAGGGGTAAGCAACAGCAACAACAGACACAGGTCTCTAGTCCGACACCTTCGCAACCTGCGCAGTCTGAGCGAGTTTATGAATTGCGCGATCGCGCTACGATTAAATCGCCTGACAGATATCAGGCAACTGACCAACGCTCTCCTCGTTCCTTTCAGGACTCATCGGCTCCGTCAACCGGTGGTGGAGGGGGCGGCAGGGGCAGGGGTGGTCAGCAAGGACGTGGCCAGCCCCGCACGCGAAGTGAAGGGGACAAGCGGGACGACTCTACGCCAAAGAGACCGCAGTTTGCTAAGAAGAAAGTCGCTGCCTTAACGGCGCATCGATATGCCCCAGATAGTGAGAACGCGGCTTCGGAATCTGACGTGGGCTCTGACCTTGCTGGACAGCGCGGCGGAGATTACCATAGTGAGAGAGGCCCTCCGTCCACTGTTGAAGGTGACAGCGACTGACACTTATGTTGTAATCGAAACAGCTGATACACATGTTGCTCCCCCTGAAAGACTTTTTGAAATTGTCCTGTTAATTGAAGGTGACATGCAGCGAACTGTAAAAGGGGTATTTTGGGAGAACCTTTCAGATACGTATGACATTTTGCTTTCGGAGGCTGACTGGCCCCCACCTTTTGTTCTCGCAGCTCCGCGAGGGGAGGAGGTAATCCTCCCCAGTTTCGCGCACACTGTACCGAGAGTGGAAGCGCTGCATTTTGCAGAAGAGTGGGCTCTGGCGCTTGCGCCGGCTGTGTACCGAAATCAGTGTGGCTGGGATAAATTGTCCCCTAGCCATGAGATTCCATTACGGTCACAGCCTCAGCCACAACCCCAGTACCCCATACGGCGTGAAGCTAAAGCTTCGGTCGCGGCTATCCTTGAACAATTGGAATATCAAGGTGTAATTGAAACGTGTGTGTCACCAATGAATAATCCCCTTTTTACTGTTAACAAGCCGGACGGCTCATATCGTCTAGTTTTGGATTACCGGCATTTGAACTCGCATTGCCGTAACTGTGCGGTACAGAATACTCACGGCTCTGCCCTAGTGAATAGTCTTGAGCGTAAACGGTTCAAAACCACGCTTGACATTTCCAATGGTTTTTATGCACATAGATTAGATGGTCTAAGTTCCCAATGGACCAGTTTTACATGCGGCGGCGTACAAAAAATGTTTAAACGACTCCCAATGGGATATAAAAATAGTCCTGGAGTGTTTTCCGCCCGCATTGTCTCTCTTTTGGAGAGTTTCGATCCAGTTGCATGTTCGTATGTGGATGACATTTATCTCACAGACGACGAGCTTTGGGTGCATCTGTGTCGAGTAAACAGCATAATTTGTAACTTTGCAGACATGGGTTACAAGTTTAACTTTGCAAAATCACACATTGCGGAGTACACAGTGTTGTTTCTAGGTTATGAACTTAACCATGAAGGAAAGGGATTGGCTCCTCACTTCCTGGAGAAGTGCGCGCAGTTGCGCTCTCCGACAACACTGAAAAAATTACAGTCTTTACTGGGTTTTTTAAATTTCGGGAGGACATACATTCCGGAATATGCCCAGCGTATCAAGCCTTTATATGCCTTGGTACAACCATCTTTTTCCAAATCATGCTGGCTGCCTGAGCATTCAGCCATTCTGCAGTCTTTGCAGGCTGATTTGCTCACTTCTGACTACTTACAGACCCGTGATAACCAGACCAACCTGGTGATAAGAATTATCCCTGGGACGGTGGGTTTCACGTACCTGACTTTTAACGAGGGGGATACTGTACCTATTGCTTACAAGTCGCACTTGTACACTTCGGCTGAACTGCGTTTTTCCACTGTGGAGAAAGTGTTAACGGCTGTGCAGATGGCAATTCTTAAAGAACGTGCCCTGTCGCAGGGAAAGCGCATGTTGGTTGTTACCCCGTGTCCTGCCTTGGAGGCGGTCACGAAAGCCAGTGTACCTAATTCTAAAGCTTTGCACCCTCGGTGGATTCAGTGGGCTACTTCCTTGACATCTCAGGATGTCACGTTTATTTTTGACGCCGCTTTACGGTCGCAGGAGTATTTACAGTATGAATTTGTTCATCCTGCTCCTTTAGCAATGCGGCCGTTGGAGGATTTCCACTGTATCATTTACACGGATGGTTCGGCGCAGGTTGCGCATGGCTCTAAACATGCCTACGTTTCCGCTTGCGCCATTGTGGTCGGTGCCATGGTGAACGATGAGTTCAAGTCCAGTGTCGTGCACACGCAGACACTTGGAGACTGCACCGCACAATTAGCAGAGCTCCGTGCTCTTATGCTCGCATTGGAGTACGCAGATCCTAGTGTGACAACTTTAATCGTAAGTGATTCTTACTACTGTGTCCAGTCTTACAATGAGAACTTGTTCTTTTGGATTCAGAATGATTTTCGTGATTCCAAAGGTAGCACAATAAAACATAAAATGATCTGGGTCCGAGTGGCGGAACTTAAAGAAAAGCTGCCGCTCGTGTTTGCGATTCATACTCTCGGCCACCAGCGCGTGGGAGTCCACGCTGTTGGCAATTCGCTTGCTGATGAGGCAGCGAAGTCTGCGGTATCAAAATACTTAGTTGCAGCGGTCACGAGGTCCAAGAGCAAAATAGATGACGACATCTTGGCGGCTGTTGCTGCCACGGCGAAGGGAGGTAAATATCCTGCGGGGTTCCCTTCGAAATACACATACCACTTAAGTCCCGATAAGGTTCCTTATGTGAAAATTCCTGAAGTTGGAGAGCGTCTGATTCCCAACTCGGATCGCAGAGCTTCTCTGATTACAGCGGCTCATGAAGGTGTGGCATCTGCGCATGCGGGCGTCTCAGCCACTGTATCACAGCTACAACAGAGGTTCTGGTGGCGGGGACTGTACAAACAGACGCGCGATTATGTCCTTATGTGTGACATTTGTCAGCAGATTAAGCCTTCTACTGCTGCGCGTCCGCCTCAGACAAAGTTGTACATTTCTAATAAACCGCTTGGTTGTGTTTATTTGGATCACTGCGGTCCTTTTTCTTCTGATACTGCGTATAAATACATCTTAGTAGCAGTTGACTCATGCACACGCTTTGTGTGGTTATGGCCGCATCGCAGCGCTGATTCACGGACTGTCATTAAGGATTTGCGTGTCTTTGTGGGAATCTTTGCTTGTGGTGCTTTCCATTCGGACCAGGGTCCGGCTTTCGCCTCTAAGGCGTATAAGGATGCTATGGTTTCGTTGGGGGTACAGGTGAAGTTTTCGAGCCCCTACAGGCCTGAGGGCAATTCTGTGGTAGAAAGAATGAACCGCGACTTAAAGCAATCTTTGACAGCCCGAGTTATAGGCACTGGTAGAAACTGGCTGACCCACCTCTATGGCGTGCAGCGTGCGCTTAATAATCTCCCTAGAAGGTCTCTGGGTGGGCGGACCCCATACGAAATGCTCTTTGGTATCAAGATGTACGTCCCTGACCTTGATGGTGCAGACTGCCAGGCCCAGGCCGCGGCCTTTGACGTAGATGAACATTGCAATGTTTTACAGGATCTACAAAAGACCAGAGACAGTCTTGCAAAGGAACACTTGCCCTCCACGTCGGATGATGCGTTGCAGATCCCGGTAGTTGGCTGGCTACCCCAAGTTGGAGAACTGGTTCGAGAGAAGATCGATAACAAAAAGGAATTTGGTCCCTCATATCGAGCGCCAGTTCGGGTCCTTGGAGTGAAGGGCACAAGAACAGTCATTT
This sequence comes from Lissotriton vulgaris, assembly GCF_964263255.1. Taxonomy (NCBI): domain Eukaryota; kingdom Metazoa; phylum Chordata; class Amphibia; order Caudata; family Salamandridae; genus Lissotriton; species Lissotriton vulgaris. The sequence continues at coordinate 111,888 of NW_028242324.1, forward strand.
TACCACCACTTCCAGGTCGTAAAGAAAACAGATTTGTTTCTATTGACAATGTCAAGACACACAGGGTGGCCGATTCTTCATAGCATGACACCGGCTGTATCCTGTCCTTCCATGGTGAGGCACTCTGTGCTGGCTATTACATCCGGTGCAGATCAGGAGGTGTCCCTCGAGATGCCTGCCATGTCAAGTCCTTTATTAAATACTATTCCTGTTACTAACATTGATGAGGTGACCTATGCAGATCCTGCTGATTTATCCATGTCCGATTTACATGCACGTTTGGCTAACCAGTCCAGATTCTCTTTTGACTCTGTTTCGGAACTTTCAAAGAAACCATCAACTATTGCAAAATATGCCACGTTGTTTAAAAAACATTTTTTAATTCCGCCTTGGACATACGTTTGGCTGATACTATTTTCGTTTTATCTTTTTATGTCAATTGGTTTTGTGTTTTATTTTTTCCGCCTGATTGATGGCCATTATGTGAAAGAAAGAACAGGAATTCGGTACCTTAATGGAACATTGGCCCCTCACTCCTCCTCGCATTCAGCACACAGACTAAAGAGAGACTTACATTCAGTACAAATTACTGCTTGGCCTGTCCTTGATGGGATTGTATGGGATGCGGTTAGGTTTCAGATACATGGCCCCACAGAAGTTATTAATGTTCCTAATGTGCTTAGAGTAAACATGGGAGATGTGATTAAGCAAAATATTCGTTCTGATGATTGGGATCTTCAGGCAGTAGAAGCATTGTTCTCTGATTTGAAATATTATGCGGCCTTTGATGATGAGGATTTGTATTTAGATTCTGTCAATTATGGTGATTTATTTTGTTACCAACATTATGGAAATCATTTCTTGCACAAGACAAGTTCCAGGCGGGTTCCTGTGAATTACACTCAGTGGGAACATTGCCCTGCTCCTTTACAGGGGAGCTCAAGTACTTTTTTGGGAAAATACTCTTACTTTACAGATTTTAATCAATCAAATCCTGAGTCTTTTTACTTCAAGGTGAAACAGAAATCAATGCCAAAAGTTAGACTGACTGACACAAAATTGTTGTATTCAAAGTCCTTTCTAGAAAGGTTATCTGTGGATGGCTATGAGTTATGGAAGGATGTTATTGACCTTAAATCGGTTTGGGGTACCAAAGATTGGCAGGTACAAGGCACTGAGGCTTTGCATCGTGCATGTCTCATCCCAAATCACATGTTGTTTTTAAATTCGACTATTTCCCAAACAACATGTTTTGGATTGGCCACATCTAAAAAATTAAATACCCCTACTATCCCTGATTTGGAAGAATATTCAGGTTGGAGTAATTTCACTACATTGTCCATAAGTGAGATACAAGCACTTTTGCAGAATTCCTCCTTTAATATTTCCAGTTTTGATCCGGATGGGTGGCTTTTATGGCAAAGAAGCTCTGATTCTTGCCAAAGTCGTTTTTTGGGTTTGTCTGAGGGTTTTACACGCATCAGGCCAGATCCCAGGTTTGACCAAGATCACACTGTTACAACTTATTCAGTAGGCAAATTGTGTCAGAACTGGTTATAACATTCCACTTTAGCTGCAGTTAAACTGCATCTGTCCCAGTTGAATGAAAACATAGAGTTAAATGATTTTATAAAAGGCCCAACTATGGGTAGGTCTAAACGCTTTATTTATGCTATTTACAATGAAATTTGGAAATTTTCAAGAGTCGAAGCAGCTAAACGCCTGAGGGCTATTGATCAAGCCAATTTGGAAAAAGTGCTTGCAGTGGTCGATAATAGTATTAACACGCTTTCTTCCAGAATTTACACATTGGATAATATTGTTTCTTCTGTTGTTGATATTGTACATGATGAAGTGTCCACGTTATACCATGGTCAAAATCAATTACGTTCTGTAATGCAGTTTGCCTGGACTCTACAGACAATTAAGGCTGGTCGAGTTCCCTGGACCTCATTGAACGTTTCATCACTTTTTGCCCCTTTTAATCTTACTGATAAACAGCGCATGCTTTCAATGCGTGATGCATCGTTTTCTATGTTACATATTGAGAAGCTAGAATCCTTACCTTTTTCTGTTGCTGAAACCACCACTGCCACGTGGCTTATTCATGGTTTAATTACATTACCATTTCCCTTATATAAATTTACTAACTGTATGCGGTATATTGCGATAGGACGATATGAGCCACTAGGCAATGCATTCCTACATGAGGCATGGTCATTACCATACACATACAGATGTCTAAAAGATGGAAAAGAAGTGAATCTTAATGGTGAGGAATGCACACAGTCACCTGACCATTCATTAATATGCAGACACATTCAGTTACACGGTTCTTGTAATCAGGACCGCCCAAATTTAGCATGTGTTTTAAAAGGCACGCCAGTTCCAGCAGTAGTGCCCACATTTACATTATTAGCTAATGGTAGTTATTTGCTTTTAAACAACGAATTATGTTGTGGTTTATTAATTGGTGTGGCTTATATAGTTACTGTATCAGAGCGTGTAGTGTGCTGCAAGAATGTTCTATACCCACCCACGCATGGCTCTTCAGATGTCTCCATCTGGCCTCGGATCCCAACCTTGGAAGCGAAATTCAATGGTTTAAGCAGAATAAGGGCTCTTTTGTCTCAAAAACAAGTGACCCTGAGTTCGGCCCGGGAAACTTATGTCCTTCACATAGCTAACACCCGCACAGAGGTGCAGGCGCTTTTAAACACTGATTTGCCATTTCATTTCTGCGAGCTGGTACACCAGATTTTTAATGCTTCTTCAACGACTGGGCTGGCACATTTTTTTAAACTAGTAAGCAGTGGACTCGTGACTACGTTTGAAAAAGTTTTTGGTATCATTCCCACGTTTTTCCACACTATTTTTGGGAGTTTGTTTGGTGGAATACCTGTGTTGCTGGCTGTGGCCGCAGGCTTTCTGTTGGTGTTTTTCTTCATAAAACATGGATGCCCATCCTGCGCAAGACGCCGTTCAACGCCTCCTGACACTGTGCCGTAATCGGATGCTCAATTACTATGGAACTTTGCCGCTTGCAGCATTAAGCACGGCCTATAGATTGTCATTTCGGTTCACCGACTTCACGTGTGTCCAACCTGTGTTTCACTGCCTAAACTGCGAGTTCGATTGGGCCATTGATTTGTGCCTATGCTTGAGGACTGCTCCTGACGTCGATTTTGATCAGCTAATGCGTCCCGTTGTGGCTCACGAGCTGATCTGTTCTGGCGAGAGAGTTATGGCCTTGGCAGCGATAAATGGAGTTCTGGGCCAATGGGAGATCTCTGCAGCGGCGAATGCCTTTCTGACACACAGCGTTCTGGTGAACCCACCGAGTTGTCCTCTGACGTTGCAGGAGGATCCGATGCTGGAGGAGCACGTATGTTCTTTCCCATTGCTAAATTGGATGGCTGAACTATTTTCGGATGATGGCAGTGATTTCATACTGGAGGCTGTTGCAACTTTCTTTGCATATACTTTCCAATCGTGAGATGCCTGGAAGGAATGCTTTGTTGTGAAATATAACTTTCCCCTCGCTGAATTGGAGGGATGGACTATGTTCAGCGGATGGAGAGTTCGCTCACGTGATGTTGCTGGAGATAACGTCTAAGTGGCACATGACTTTGGATATCGGATGAGTGCCTTGGTTTTTTCTCTTACAAACATTTGAAAGGATGCGACCTGGTCATACATTTCATAATTTTTTGAACCAGGCGGAAGACTTTTGGTTCAAGACTTTTGATATTTTTTAGATTTGATGCCACTGTAGGCATTCATACATATTCATTCATACATATTCAATCATACATATTTTTAGCTTATTTTAGCTCAAAACTATTGAATTTTGCTTTCAAATTGTGTATCTGATTTAGTATTGCCTTTTCCCTTATGATTGGCGGTGCTCGGACCAATGGGGGGGTGTCATATGGATACTTCATTACATATATTGCGTTAAGTTAGCATGAGTGTATTACATGTTTAAACAGCCGTTTTGCCTTCAGGCTTCAGTTTTGCACACGACACGTACTTGTTGTTGTAGCTTTCAGCCTAGAAGTGGTGAGGTGTTTTATTTGAGAATAATATGTTATTCCTATGCTATCAGCTTTGCCTTGTACACTTGGTACAACTGTCTGCACACTGAGAGCTGCACACTCTAAGATTAACCTAACACAAGGTTGCTGGGAAGTCTGATCCTCGCACCACATTAGACATTAGACATAACACAAATAATGTTGATGCCAACATATTGGGCTCTACGCGGGTTTAAGATAGAGTTACACGGAATGAACGCAGACACTTGGTGCTGCGCATGAAGAGAACTGGTAGATGCTGATGTGAACTGCTCCTACTGACATTGAGAGGTATGGGGTCGCCCTGCTAAAACCCGAATGAGACCTTCTTAGATATAATATAATATGCTAGATAGGGTGCGCGAAATATAGGTGATATAGATTTCTATAGAAATTGCATTATAACATGCTAGCACCTTTTGCTTACTATGGATTAGTGACTATGCTGCTAACTCTGATTTTTATAATCTGCATTTTGGTATTATACAAGATACTGCGTTTGAGAACTTTGCATTGAATAATAAATATTTCAAACTTGCACTTGTGTTCTTGACTCTCAGTTTTGGTTTGAAATGATTATATAACGAAAGAGTGTTCATGTGTTCCACGACTCCTGAGGTATTCTAAAGATCATGTTCTGGTTTGTCTAATACATGTATCATTCCATAATGATCCATGAGACACTGTAGCTAGCTAGGTAACGAGATTTCTGACACTGAGATGAGTTTTTGGATCATCCTAACTCACTAAGGTTCTAAATCTCTATGCACAGTTCTGTGGGAGAACGGAAACCCTGCTACACATGAAAATGGCCAATTTACTCACTCTGAGTTCTCAAAAAGGGTTTCTTCACCCCGGGAAGTTAATTAAATACCATTTGGAGGCATTTAATGTTCGAGCAAAAACGGCTGATTTTCGACAAAAGAGATAACACCCCCCCATTACGTCATGCTTCAGAAATGTGGAAAATGGTCCGTTTTCAAATGTTTTATTTTTGAACGTCAGTTCACATTTGTAGGTGGATCATCAGTGTTAGAGCTAAAATTAGCATGTTTAAAGTGATTTTCATGCTTCCAGGGGCTCGGGAAGTTAATTAAATACCATTTGGAGGCATTTAATGTTCGAGCAAAAACGGCTGATTTTCGACAAAAGAGATAACACCCCCCATTACGTCATGCTTCAGAAATGTGGAAAATGGTCCGTTTTCAAATGTTTTATTTTTGAACGTCAGTTCACATTTGTAGGTGGATCATCAGTGTTAGAGCTAAAATTAGCATGTTTAAAGTGATTTTCATGCTTCCAGGGGCTCGGGAAGTGAAATAAATACCATTTGGAGGCATTTAATGTTCGAGCAAAAACGGCTGATTTTCGACAAAAGAGATAACACCCCCCCATTACGTCATGCTTCAGAAATGTGGAAAATGGTCCGTTTTCAAATGTTTTATTTTTGAACGTCAGTTCACATTTGTAGGTGGATCATCAGTGTTAGAGCTAAAATTAGCATGTTTAAAGTGATTTTCATGCTTCCAGGGGCTCGGGAAGTTAATTAAATACCATTTGGAGGCATTTAATGTTCGAGCAAAAACGGCTGATTTTCGACAAAAGAGATAACACCCCCCCATTACGTCATGCTTCAGAAATGTGGAAAATGGTCCGTTTTCAAATGTTTTATTTTTGAACGTCAGTTCACATTTGTAGGTGGATCATCAGTGTTAGAGCTAAAATTAGCATGTTTAAAGTGATTTTCATGCTTCCAGGGGCTCGGGAAGTTAATTAAATACCATTTGGAGGCATTTAATGTTCGAGCAAAAACGGCTGATTTTCGACAAAAGAGATAACACCCCCCCATTACGTCATGCTTCAGAAATGTGGAAAATGGTCTGTTTTCAAATGTTTTATTTTTGAACGTCAGTTCACATTTGTAGGTGGATCATCAGTGTTAGAGCTAAAATTAGCATGTTTAAAGTGATTTTCATGCTTCCAGGGGCCCAAAACACAAGATTTATGGAATGGTTAAAAGTGCATGAAAATGGCCAATTTACTCACTCTGAGTTCTCAAAAAGGGTTTCTTCACCCCGGGAAGTTAATTAAATACCATTTGGAGGCATTTAATGTTCGAGCAAAAACGGCTGATTTTCGACAAAAGACATAACACCCCCCCATTACGTCATGCTTCAGAAATGTGGAAAATGGTCCGTTTTCAAATGTTTTATTTTTGAACGTCAGTTCACATTTGTAGGTGGATAATCAGTGTTAGAGCTAAAATTAGCATGTTTAAAGTGATTTTCATGCTTCCAGGGGCCCAAAACACAAGATTTATGGAATGGTTAAAAGTGCATGAAAATGGCCAATTTACTCACTCTGAGTTCTCAAAAAGGGTTTCTTCACCCCGGGAAGTTAATTAAATACCATTTGGAGGCATTTAATGTTCGAGCAAAAACGGCTGATTTTCGACAAAAGAGATAACACCCCCCCATTACGTCATGCTTCAGAAATGTGGAAAATGGTCCGTTTTCAAATGTTTTATTTTTGAACGTCAGTTCACATTTGTAGGTGGATCATCAGTGTTAGAGCTAAAATTAGCATGTTTAAAGTGATTTTCATGCTTCCAGGGGCTCGGGAAGTTAATTAAATACCATTTGGAGGCATTTAATGTTCGAGCAAAAACGGCTGATTTTCGACAAAAGAGATAACACCCCCCCATTACGTCATGCTTTAGAAATGTGGAAAATGGTCCGTTTTCAAATGTTTTATTTTTGAACGTCAGTTCACATTTGTAGGTGGATCATCAGTGTTAGAGCTAAAATTAGCATGTTTAAAGTGATTTTCATGCTTCCAGGGGCCCAAAACACAAGATTTATGGAATGGTTAAAAGTGCATGAAAATGGCCAATTTACTCACTCTGAGTTCTCAAAAAGGGTTTCTTCACCCCGGGAAGTTAATTAAATACCATTTGGAGGCATTTAATGTTCGAGCAAAAACGGCTGATTTTCGACAAAAGAGATAACACCCCCCCATTACGTCATGCTTCAGAAATGTGGAAAATGGTCCGTTTTCAAATGTTTTATTTTTGAACGTCAGTTCACATTTGTAGGTGGATAATCAGTGTTAGAGCTAAAATTAGCATGTTTAAAGTGATTTTCATGCTTCCAGGGGCCCAAAACACAAGATTTATGGAATGGTTAAAAGTGCATGAAAATGGCCAATTTACTCACTCTGAGTTCTCAAAAAGGGTTTCTTCACCCCGGGAAGTTAATTAAATACCATTTGGAGGCATTTAATGTTCGAGCAAAAACGGCTGATTTTCGACAAAAGAGATAACACCCCCCCATTACGTCATGCTTCAGAAATGTGGAAAATGGTCCGTTTTCAAATGTTTTATTTTTGAACGTCAGTTCACATTTGTAGGTGGATCATCAGTGTTAGAGCTAAAATTAGCATGTTTAAAGTGATTTTCATGCTTCCAGGGGCTCGGGAAGTTAATTAAATACCATTTGGAGGCATTTAATGTTCGAGCAAAAACTGCTAATTTTCGACAAAAGAGATAACACCCCCCCATTACGTCATGCTTCAGAAATGTGGAAAATGGTCCGTTTTCAAATGTTTTATTTTTGAACGTCAGTTCACATTTGTAGGTGGATCATCAGTGTTAGAGCTAAAATTAGCATGTTTAAAGTGATTTTCATGCTTCCAGGGGCCCAAAACACAAGATTTATGGAATGGTTAAAAGTGCATGAAAATGGCCAATTTACTCAATCTGAGTTCTCAAAAAGGGTTTCTTCACCCCGGGAAGTTAATTAAATACCATTTGGAGGCATTTAATGTTCGAGCAAAAACGGCTGATTTTCGACAAAAGAGATAACACCCCCCCATTACGTCATGCTTCAGAAATGTGGAAAATGGTCCGTTTTCAAATGTTTTATTTTTGAACGTCAGTTCACATTTGTAGGTGGATCATCAGTGTTAGAGCTAAAATTAGCATGTTTAAAGTGATTTTCATGCTTCCAGGGGCTCGGGAAGTTAATTAAATACCATTTGGAGGCATTTAATGTTCGAGCAAAAACGGCTGATTTTCGACAAAAGAGATAACACCCCCCCCATTACGTCATGCTTCAGAAATGTGGAAAATGGTCCGTTTTCAAATGTTTTATTTTTGAACGTCAGTTCACATTTGTAGGTGGATCATCAGTGTTAGAGCTAAAATTAGCATGTTTAAAGTGATTTTCATGCTTCCAGGGGCCCAAAACACAAGATTTATGGAATGGTTAAAAGTGCATGAAAATGGCCAATTTACTCACTCTGAGTTCTCAAAAAGGGTTTCTTCACCCCGGGAAGTGAAATAAATACCATTTGGAGGCATTTAATGTTCGAGCAAAAACGGCTGATTTTCGACAAAAGAGATAACACCCCCCCATTACGTCATGCTTCAGAAATGTGGAAAATGGTCCGTTTTCAAATGTTTTATTTTTGAACGTCAGTTCACATTTGTAGGTGGATCATCAGTGTTAGAGCTAAAATTAGCATGTTTAAAGTGATTTTCATGCTTCCAGGGGCTCGGGAAGTGAAATAAATACCATTTGGAGGCATTTAATGTTCGAGCAAAAACGGCTGATTTTCGACAAAAGAGATAACACCCCCCCATTACGTCATGCTTCAGAAATGTGGAAAATGGTCCGTTTTCAAATGTTTTATTTTTGAACGTCAGTTCACATTTGTAGGTGGATCATCAGTGTTAGAGCTAAAATTAGCATGTTTAAAGTGATTTTCATGCTTCCAGGGGCTCGGGAAGTGAAATAAATACCATTTGGAGACATTTAATGTTCGAGCAAAAACGGCTGATTTTCGACAAAAGAGATAACACCCCCCCATTACGTCATGCTTCAGAAATGTGGAAAATGGTCCGTTTTCAAATGTTTTATTTTTGAACGTCAGTTCACATTTGTAGGTGGATCATCAGTGTTAGAGCTAAAATTAGCATGTTTAAAGTGATTTTCATGCTTCCAGGGGCCCAAAACACAAGATTTATGGAATGGTTAAAAGTGCATGAAAATGGCCAATTTACTCACTCTGAGTTCTCAAAAAGGGTTTCTTCACCCCGGGAAGTTAATTAAATACCATTTGGAGGCATTTAATGTTCGAGCAAAAACGGCTGATTTTCGACAAAAGAGATAACACCCCCCCATTACGTCATGCTTCAGAAATGTGGAAAATGGTCCGTTTTCAAATGTTTTATTTTTGAACGTCAGTTCACATTTGTAGGTGGATCATCAGTGTTAGAGCTAAAATTAGCATGTTTAAAGTGATTTTCATGCTTCCAGGGGCTCGGGAAGTTAATTAAATACCATTTGGAGGCATTTAATGTTCGAGCAAAAACGGCTGATTTTCGACAAAAGAGATAACACCCCCCCATTACGTCATGCTTCAGAAATGTGAAAAATGGTCCGTTTTCAAATGTTTTACTTTTTGAACGTCAGTTCACATTTGTAGGTGGATCATCAGTGTTAGAGCTAAAATTAGCATGTTTAAAGTGATTTTCATGCTTCCAGGGGCTCGGGAAGTGAAATAAATACCATTTGGAGGCATTTAATGTTCGAGCAAAAACGGCTGATTTTCGACAAAAGAGATAACACCCCCCCATTACGTCATGCTTCAGAAATGTGGAAAATGGTCCGTTTTCAAATGTTTTATTTTTGAACGTCAGTTCACATTTGTAGGTGGATCATCAGTGTTAGAGCTAAAATTAGCATGTTTAAAGTGATTTTCATGCTTCCAGGGGCTCGGGAAGTTAATTAAATACCATTTGGAGGCATTTAATGTTCGAGCAAAAACGGCTGATTTTCGACAAAAGAGATAACACCCCCCCATTACGTCATGCTTCAGAAATGTGGAAAATGGTCCGTTTTCAAATGTTTTATTTTTGAACGTCAGTTCACATTTGTAGGTGGATCATCAGTGTTAGACCTAAAATTAGCATGTTTAAAGTGATTTTCATGCTTCCAGGGGCTCGGGAAGTTAATTAAATACCATTTGGAGGCATTTAATGTTCGAGCAAAAACGGCTGATTTTCGACAAAAGAGATAACACCCCCCCATTACGTCATGCTTCAGAAATGTGGAAAATGGTCCGTTTTCAAATGTTTTATTTTTGAACGTCAGTTCACATTTGTAGGTGGATCATCAGTGTTAGAGCTAAAATTAGCATGTTTAAAGTGATTTTCATGCTTCCAGGGGCCCAAAACACAAGATTTATGGAATGGTTAAAAGTGCATGAAAATGGCCAATTTACTCACTCTGAGTTCTCAAAAAGGGTTTCTTCACCCCGGGAAGTTAATTAAATACCATTTGGAGGCATTTAATGTTCGAGCAAAAACGGCTGATTTTCGACAAAAGACATAACACCCCCCCATTACGTCATGCTTCAGAAATGTGGAAAATGGTCCGTTTTCAAATGTTTTATTTTTGAACGTCAGTTCACATTTGTAGGTGGATAATCAGTGTTAGAGCTAAAATTAGCATGTTTAAAGTGATTTTCATGCTTCCAGGGGCCCAAAACACAAGATTTATGGAATGGTTAAAAGTGCATGAAAATGGCCAATTTACTCACTCTGAGTTCTCAAAAAGGGTTTCTTCACCCCGGGAAGTTAATTAAATAGCATTTGGAGGCATTTAATGTTCGAGCAAAAACGGCTGATTTTCGACAAAAGAGATAACACCCCCCCATTACGTCATGCTTCAGAAATGTGGAAAATGGTCCGTTTTCAAATGTTTTATTTTTGAACGTCAGTTCACATTTGTAGGTGGATCATCAGTGTTAGAGCTAAAATTAGCATGTTTAAAGTGATTTTCATGCTTCCAGGGGCTCGGGAAGTTAATTAAATACCATTTGGAGGCATTTAATGTTCGAGCAAAAACGGCTGATTTTCGACAAAAGAGATAACACCCCCCCATTACGTCATGCTTCAGAAATGTGGAAAATGGTCCGTTTTCAAATGTTTTATTTTTGAACGTCAGTTCACATTTGTAGGTGGATCATCAGTGTTAGAGCTAAAATTAGCATGTTTAAAGTGATTTTCATGCTTCCAGGGGCCCAAAACACAAGATTTATGGAATGGTTAAAAGTGCATGAAAATGGCCAATTTACTCACTCTGAGTTCTCAAAAAGGGTTTCTTCACCCCGGGAAGTTAATTAAATACCATTTGGAGGCATTTAATGTTCGAGCAAAAACGGCTGATTTTCGACAAAAGAGATAACACCCCCCCATTACGTCATGCTTCAGAAATGTGGAAAATGGTCCGTTTTCAAATGTTTTATTTTTGAACGTCAGTTCACATTTGTAGGTGGATCATCAGTGTTAGAGCTAAAATTAGCATGTTTAAAGTGATTTTCATGCTTCCAGGGGCTCGGGAAGTTAATTAAATACCATTTGGAGGCATTTAATGTTCGAGCAAAAACGGCTGATTTTCGACAAAAGAGATAACACCCCCCCATTACGTCATGCTTCAGAAATGTGGAAAATGGTCCGTTTTCAAATGTTTTATTTTTGAACGTCAGTTCACATTTGTAGGTGGATCATCAGTGTTAGAGCTAAAATTAGCATGTTTAAAGTGATTTTCATGCTTCCAGGGGCTCGGGAAGTGAAATAAATACCATTTGGAGACATTTAATGTTCGAGCAAAAACGGCTGATTTTCGACAAAAGAGATAACACCCCCCCATTACGTCATGCTTCAGAAATGTGGAAAATGGTCCGTTTTCAAATGTTTTATTTTTGAACGTCAGTTCACATTTGTAGGTGGATCATCAGTGTTAGAGCTAAAATTAGCATGTTTAAAGTGATTTTCATGCTTCCAGGGGCCCAAAACACAAGATTTATGGAATGGTTAAAAGTGCATGAAAATGGCCAATTTACTCACTCTGAGTTCTCAAAAAGGGTTTCTTCACCCCGGGAAGTTAATTAAATACCATTTGGAGGCATTTAATGTTCGAGCAAAAACGGCTGATTTTCGACAAAAGAGATAACACCCCCCCATTACGTCATGCTTCAGAAATGTGGAAAATGGTCCGTTTTCAAATGTTTTATTTTTGAACGTCAGTTCACATTTGTAGGTGGATCATCAGTGTTAGAGCTAAAATTAGCATGTTTAAAGTGATTTTCATGCTTCCAGGGGCTCGGGAAGTTAATTAAATACCATTTGGAGGCATTTAATGTTCGAGCAAAAACGGCTGATTTTCGACAAAAGAGATAACACCCCCCCATTACGTCATGCTTCAGAAATGTGAAAAATGGTCCGTTTTCAAATGTTTTACTTTTTGAACGTCAGTTCACATTTGTAGGTGGATCATCAGTGTTAGAGCTAAAATTAGCATGTTTAAAGTGATTTTCATGCTTCCAGGGGCTCGGGAAGTGAAATAAATACCATTTGGAGGCATTTAATGTTCGAGCAAAAACGGCTGATTTTCGACAAAAGAGATAACACCCCCCCCATTACGTCATGCTTCAGAAATGTGGAAAATGGTCCGTTTTCAAATGTTTTATTTTTGAACGTCAGTTCACATTTGTAGGTGGATCATCAGTGTTAGAGCTAAAATTAGCATGTTTAAAGTGATTTTCATGCTTCCAGGGGCTCGGGAAGTTAATTAAATACCATTTGGAGGCATTTAATGTTCGAGCAAAAACGGCTGATTTTCGACAAAAGAGATAACACCCCCCCATTACGTCATGCTTCAGAAATGTGGAAAATGGTCCGTTTTCAAATGTTTTATTTTTGAACGTCAGTTCACATTTGTAGGTGGATCATCAGTGTTAGAGCTAAAATTAGCATGTTTAAAGTGATTTTCATGCTTCCAGGGGCTCGGGAAGTTAATTAAATACCATTTGGAGGCATTTAATGTTCGAGCAAAAACGGCTGATTTTCGACAAAAGAGATAACACCCCCCCATTACGTCATGCTTCAGAAATGTGGAAAATGGTCCGTTTTCAAATGTTTTATTTTTGAACGTCAGTTCACATTTGTAGGTGGATCATCAGTGTTAGAGCTAAAATTAGCATGTTTAAAGTGATTTTCATGCTTCCAGGGGCCCAAAACACAAGATTTATGGAATGGTTAAAAGTGCATGAAAATGGCCAATTTACTCACTCTGAGTTCTCAAAAAGGGTTTCTTCACCCCGGGAAGTTAATTAAATACCATTTGGAGGCATTTAATGTTCGAGCAAAAACGGCTGATTTTCGACAAAAGACATAACACCCCCCCATTACGTCATGCTTCAGAAATGTGGAAAATGGTCCGTTTTCAAATGTTTTATTTTTGAACGTCAGTTCACATTTGTAGGTGGATAATCAGTGTTAGAGCTAAAATTAGCATGTTTAAAGTGATTTTCATGCTTCCAGGGGCCCAAAACACAAGATTTATGGAATGGTTAAAAGTGCATGAAAATGGCCAATTTACTCACTCTGAGTTCTCAAAAAGGGTTTCTTCACCCCGGGAAGTTAATTAAATAGCATTTGGAGGCATTTAATGTTCGAGCAAAAACGGCTGATTTTCGACAAAAGAGATAACACCCCCCCATTACGTCATGCTTCAGAAATGTGGAAAATGGTCCGTTTTCAAATGTTTTATTTTTGAACGTCAGTTCACATTTGTAGGTGGATCATCAGTGTTAGAGCTAAAATTAGCATGTTTAAAGTGATTTTCATGCTTCCAGGGGCTCGGGAAGTTAATTAAATACCATTTGGAGGCATTTAATGTTCGAGCAAAAACGGCTGATTTTCGACAAAAGAGATAACACCCCCCCATTACGTCATGCTTCAGAAATGTGGAAAATGGTCCGTTTTCAAATGTTTTATTTTTGAACGTCAGTTCACATTTGTAGGTGGATCATCAGTGTTAGAGCTAAAATTAGCATGTTTAAAGTGATTTTCATGCTTCCAGGGGCCCAAAACACAAGATTTATGGAATGGTTAAAAGTGCATGAAAATGGCCAATTTACTCACTCTGAGTTCTCAAAAAGGGTTTCTTCACCCCGGGAAGTTAATTAAATACCATTTGGAGGCATTTAATGTTCGAGCAAAAACGGCTGATTTTCGACAAAAGAGATAACACCCCCCCATTACGTCATGCTTCAGAAATGTGGAAAATGGTCCGTTTTCAAATGTTTTATTTTTGAACGTCAGTTCACATTTGTAGGAGGATCATCAGTGTTAGAGCTAAAATTAGCATGTTTAAAGTGATTTTCATGCTTCCAGGGGCTCGGGAAGTTAATTAAATACCATTTGGAGGCATTTAATGTTCGAGCAAAAACGGCTGATTTTCGACAAAAGAGATAACACCCCCTCATTACGTCATGCTTCAGAAATGTGGAAAATGGTCCGTTTTCAAATGTTTTATTTTTGAACGTCAGTTCACATTTGTAGGTGGATCATCAGTGTTAGAGCTAAAATTAGCATGTTTAAAGTGATTTTCATGCTTCCAGGGGCTCGGGAAGTTAATTAAATACCATTTGGAGGCATTTAATGTTCGAGCAAAAACGGCTGATTTTCGACAAAAGAGATAACACCCCCCCATTACGTCATGCTTCAGAAATGTGGAAAATGGTCCGTTTTCAAGTGTTTTATTTTTGAACGTCAGTTCACATTTGTAGGTGGATCATCAGTGTTAGAGCTAAAATTAGCATGTTTAAAGTGATTTTCATGCTTCCAGGGGCCCAAAACACAAGATTAATGGAATGGTTAAAAGTGCATGAAAATGGCCAATTTACTCACTCTGAGTTCTCAAAAAGGGTTTCTTCACCCCGGGAAGTGAAATAAATACCATTTGGAGGCATTTAATGTTCGAGCAAAAACGGCTGATTTTCGACAAAAGAGATAACACCCCCCATTACATCATGCTTCAGAAATGTGGAAAATGGTCCGTTTTCAAATGTTTTATTTTTGAACGTCAGTTCACATTTGTAGGTGGATCATCAGTGTTAGAGCTAAAATTAGCATGTTTAAAGTGATTTTCATGCTTCCAGGGGCTCGGGAAGTTAATTAAATACCATTTGGAGGCATTTAATGTTCGAGCAAAAACGGCTGATTTTCGACAAAAGAGATAACACCCCCCCATTACGTCATGCTTCAGAAATGTGGAAAATGGTCCGTTTTCAAATGTTTTATTTTTGAACGTCAGTTCACATTTGTAGGTGGATCATCAGTGTTAGAGCTAAAATTAGCATGTTTAAAGTGATTTTCATGCTTCCAGGGGCTCGGGAAGTTAATTAAATACCATTTGGAGGCATTTAATGTTCGAGCAAAAACGGCTGATTTTCGACAAAAGAGATAACACCCCCCCATTACGTCATGCTTCAGAAATGTGGAAAATGGTCCGTTTTCAAATGTTTTATTTTTGAACGTCAGTTCACATTTGTAGGTGGATCATCAGTGTTAGAGCTAAAATTAGCATGTTTAAAGTGATTTTCATGCTTCCAGGGGCCCAAAACACAAGATTTATGGAATGGTTAAAAGTGCATGAAAATGGCCAATTTACTCACTCTGAGTTCTCAAAAAGGGTTTCTTCACCCCGGGAAGTGAAAAAAATACCATTTGGAGGCATTTAATGTTCGAGCAAAAACGGCTGATTTTCGACAAAAGAGATAACACCCTCCCATTACGTCATGCTTCAGAAATGTGGAAAATGGTCCGTTTTCAAATGTTTTATTTTTGAACGTCAGTTCACATTTGTAGGTGGATCATCAGTGTTAGAGCTAAAATTAGCATGTTTAAAGTGATTTTCATGCTTCCAGGGGCTCGGGAAGTTAATTAAATACCATTTGGAGGCATTTAATGTTCGAGCAAAAACGGCTGATTTTCGACAAAAGAGATAACACCCCCCATATTACGTCATGCTTCAGAAATGTGGAAAATGGTCCGTTTTCAAATGTTTTATTTTTGAACGTCAGTTCACATTTGTAGGTGGATCATCAGTGTTAGAGCTAAAATTAGCATGTTTAACGTGATTTTCATGCTTCCAGGGGCTCGGGAAGTTAATTAAATACCATTTGGAGGCATTTAATGTTCGAGCAAAAACGGCTGATTTTCGACAAAAGAGATAACACCCCCCAATTACGTCATGCTTCAGAAATGTGGAAAATGGTCCGTTTTCAAATGTTTTATTTTTGAACGTCAGTTCACATTTGTAGGTGGATCATCAGTGTTAGAGCTAAAATTAGCATGTTTAAAGTGATTTTCATGCTTCCAGGGGCTCGGGAAGTTAATTAAATACCATTTGGAGGCATTTAATGTTCGAGCAAAAACGGCTGATTTTCGACAAAAGAGATAACACCCCCCCATTACGTCATGCTTCAGAAATGTGGAAAATGGTCCGTTTTCAAATGTTTTATTTTTGAACGTCAGTTCACATTTGTAGGTGGATCATCAGTGTTAGAGCTAAAATTAGCATGTTTAAAGGGATTTTCATGCTTCCAGGGGCTCGGGAAGTTAATTAAATACCATTTGGAGGCATTTAATGTTCGAGCAAAAACGGCTGATTTTCGACAAAAGAGATAACACCCCCCCATTACGTCATGCTTCAGAAATGTGGAAAATGGTCCGTTTTCAAATGTTTTATTTTTGAACGTCAGTTCACATTTGTAGGTGGATCATCAGTGTTAGAGCTAAAATTAGCATGTTTAAAGTGATTTTCATGCTTCCAAGGGCTCGGGAAGTGAAATAAATACCATTTGGAGGCATTTAATGTTCGAGCAAAAACGGCTGATTTTCGACAAAAGAGATAACACCCCCCCATTACGTCATGCTTCAGAAATGTGGAAAATGGTCCGTTTTCAAATGTTTTATTTTTGAACGTCAGTTCACATTTGTAGGTGGATCATCAGTGTTAGAGCTAAAATTAGCATGTTTAAAGTGATTTTCATGCTTCCAGGGGCTCGGGAAGTTAATTAAATACCATTTGGAGGCATTTAATGTTCGAGCAAAAACGGCTGATTTTCGACAAAAGAGATAACACCCCCCCATTACGTCATGCTTCAGAAATGTGGAAAATGGTCCGTTTTCAAGTGTTTTATTTTTGAACGTCAGTTCACATTTGTAGGTGGATCATCAGTGTTAGAGCTAAAATTAGCATGTTCAAAGTGATTTTCATGCTTCCAGGGACCCAAAACACAAGATTAATGGAATGGTTAAAAGTGCATGAAAATGGCCAATTTACTCACTCTGAGTTCTCAAAAAGGGTTTCTTCACCCCGGGAAGTGAAATAAATACCATTTGGAGGCATTTAATGTTCGAGCAAAAACGGCTGATTTTCGACAAAAGAGATAACACCCCCCCATTACGTCATGCTTTAGAAATGTGGAAAATGGTCCGTTTTCAAATGTTTTATTTTTGAACGTCAGTTCACATTTGTAGGTGGATCATCAGTGTTAGAGCAAAAATTAGCATGTTTAAAGTGATTTTCATGCTTCCAGGGGCTCGGGAAGTTAATTAAATACCATTTGGAGGCATTTAATGTTCGAGCAAAAACGGCTGATTTTCGACAAAAGAGATAACACCCCCCCCATTACGTCATGCTTCAGAAATGTGGAAAATGGTCCGTTTTCAAATGTTTTATTTTTGAACGTCAGTTCACATTTGTAGGTGGATCATCAGTGTTAGAGCTAAAATTAGCATGTTTAAAGTGATTTTCATGCTTCCAGGGGCTCGGGAAGTTAATTAAATACCATTTGGAGGCATTTAATGTTCGAGCAAAAACGGCTGATTTTCGACAAAAGAGATAATACCCCCCAATTACGTCATGCTTCAGAAATGTGGAAAATGGTCCGTTTTCAAATGTTTTATTTTTGAACGTCAGTTCACATTTGTAGGTGGATCATCAGTGTTAGAGCTAAAATTAGCATGTTTAAAGTGATTTTCATGCTTCCAGGGGCCCAAAACACAAGATTTATGGAATGGTTAAAAGTGCATGAAAATGGCCAATTTACTCACTCTGAGTTCTCAAAAAGGGTTTCTTCACCCCGGGAAGTTAATTAAATACCATTTGGAGGCATTTAATGTTCGAGCAAAAACGGCTGATTTTCGACAAAAGAGATAACACCCCCCCATTACGTCATGCTTCAGAAATGTGGAAAATGGTCCGTTTTCAAATGTTTTATTTTTGAACGTCAGTTCACATTTGTAGGTGGATCATCAGTGTTAGAGCTAAAATTAGCATGTTTAAAGTGATTTTCATGCTTCCAGGGGCTCGGGAAGTTAATTAAATACCATTTGGAGGCATTTAATGTTCGAGCAAAAACGGCTGATTTTCGACAAAAGAGATAACACCCCCCCATTACGTCATGCTTCAGAAATGTGGAAAATGGTCCGTTTTCAAATGTTTTATTTTTGAACGTCAGTTCACATTTGTAGGTGGATCATCAGTGTTAGAGCTAAAATTAGCATGTTTAAAGTGATTTTCATGCTTCCAGGGGCTCGGGAAGTGAAATAAATACCATTTGGAGGCATTTAATGTTCGAGCAAAAACGGCTGATTTTCGACAAAAGAGATAACACCCCCCCCATTACGTCATGCTTCAGAAATGTGGAAAATGGTCCGTTTTCAAATGTTTTATTTTTGAACGTCAGTTCACATTTGTAGGTGGATCATCAGTGTTACAGCTAAAATTAGCATGTTTAAAGTGATTTTCATGCTTCCAGGGGCCCAAAACACAAGATTTATGGAATGGTTAAAAGTGCATGAAAATGGCCAATTTACTCACTCTGAGTTCTCAAAAAGGGTTTCTTCACCCCGGGAAGTTAATTAAATACCATTTGGAGGCATTTAATGTTCGAGCAAAAACGGCTGATTTTCGACAAAAGAGATAACACCCCCCCATTACGTCATGCTTCAGAAATGTGGAAAATGGTCCGTTTTCAAATGTTTTATTTTTGAACGTCAGTTCACATTTGTAGGTGGATAATCAGTGTTAGAGCTAAAATTAGCATGTTTAAAGTGATTTTCATGCTTCCAGGGGCCCAAAACACAAGATTTATGGAATGGTTAAAAGTGCATGAAAATGGCCAATTTACTCACTCTGAGTTCTCAAAAAGGGTTTCTTCACCCCGGGAAGTTAATTAAATACCATTTGGAGGCATTTAATGTTCGAGCAAAAACGGCTGATTTTCGACAAAAGAGATAACACCCCCCCATTACGTCATGCTTCAGAAATGTGGAAAATGGTCCGTTTTCAAATGTTTTATTTTTGAACGTCAGTTCACATTTGTAGGTGGATCATCAGTGTTAGAGCTAAAATTAGCATGTTTAAAGTGATTTTCATGCTTCCAGGGGCTCGGGAAGTTAATTAAATACCATTTGGAGGCATTTAATGTTCGAGCAAAAACGGCTAATTTTCGACAAAAGAGATAACACCCCCCCATTACGTCATGCTTCAGAAATGTGGAAAATGGTCCGTTTTAAAATGTTTTATTTTTGAACGTCAGTTCACATTTGTAGGTGGATCATCAGTGTTAGAGCTAAAATTAGCATGTTTAAAGTGATTTTCATGCTTCCAGGGGCCCAAAACACAAGATTTATGGAATGGTTAAAAGTGCATGAAAATGGCCAATTTACTCAATCTGAGTTCTCAAAAAGGGTTTCTTCACCCCGGGAAGTTAATTAAATACCATTTGGAGGCATTTAATGTTCGAGCAAAAACGGCTGATTTTCGACAAAAGAGATAACACCCCCCCATTACGTCATGCTTCAGAAATGTGGAAAATGGTCCGTTTTCAAATGTTTTATTTTTGAACGTCAGTTCACATTTGTAGGTGGATCATCAGTGTTAGAGCTAAAATTAGCATGTTTAAAGTGATTTTCATGCTTCCAGGGGCTCGGGAAGTTAATTAAATACCATTTGGAGGCATTTAATGTTCGAGCAAAAACGGCTGATTTTCGACAAAAGAGATAACACCCCCCCATTACGTCATGCTTCAGAAATGTGGAAAATGGTCCGTTTTCAAATGTTTTATTTTTGAACGTCAGTTCACATTTGTAGGTGGATCATCAGTGTTAGAGCTAAAATTAGCATGTTTAAAGTGATTTTCATGCTTCCAGGGGCCCAAAACACAAGATTTATGGAATGGTTAAAAGTGCATGAAAATGGCCAATTTACTCACTCTGAGTTCTCAAAAAGGGTTTCTTCACCCCGGGAAGTGAAATAAATACCATTTGGAGGCATTTAATGTTCGAGCAAAAACGGCTGATTTTCGACAAAAGAGATAACACCCCCCCATTACGTCATGCTTCAGAAATGTGGAAAATGGTCCGTTTTCAAATGTTTTATTTTTGAACGTCAGTTCACATTTGTAGGTGGATCATCAGTGTTAGAGCTAAAATTAGCATGTTTAAAGTGATTTTCATGCTTCCAGGGGCTCGGGAAGTTAATTAAATACCATTTGGAGGCATTTAATGTTCGAGCAAAAACGGCTGATTTTCGACAAAAGAGATAACACCCCCCCATTACGTCATGCTTCAGAAATGTGGAAAATGGTCCGTTTTCAAATGTTTTATTTTTGAACGTCAGTTCACATTTGTAGGTGGATCATCAGTGTTAGAGCTAAAATTAGCATGTTTAAAGTGATTTTCATGCTTCCAGGGGCTCGGGAAGTTAATTAAATACCATTTGGAGGCATTTAATGTTCGAGCAAAAACGGCTGATTTTCGACAAAAGAGATAACACCCCCCCATTACGTCATGCTTCAGAAATGTGGAAAATGGTCCGTTTTCAAATGTTTTATTTTTGAACGTCAGTTCACATTTGTAGGTGGATCATCAGTGTTAGAGCTAAAATTAGCATGTTTAAAGTGATTTTCATGCTTCCAGGGGCCCAAAACACAAGATTTATGGAATGGTTAAAAGTGCATGAAAATGGCCAATTTACTCACTCTGAGTTCTCAAAAAGGGTTTCTTCACCCCGGGAAGTTAATTAAATACCATTTGGAGGCATTTAATGTTCGAGCAAAAACGGCTGATTTTCGACAAAAGACATAACACCCCCCCATTACGTCATGCTTCAGAAATGTGGAAAATGGTCCGTTTTCAAATGTTTTATTTTTGAACGTCAGTTCACATTTGTAGGTGGATAATCAGTGTTAGAGCTAAAATTAGCATGTTTAAAGTGATTTTCATGCTTCCAGGGGCCCAAAACACAAGATTTATGGAATGGTTAAAAGTGCATGAAAATGGCCAATTTACTCACTCTGAGTTCTCAAAAAGGGTTTCTTCACCCCGGGAAGTTAATTAAATAGCATTTGGAGGCATTTAATGTTCGAGCAAAAACGGCTGATTTTCGACAAAAGAGATAACACCCCCCCATTACGTCATGCTTCAGAAATGTGGAAAATGGTCCGTTTTCAAATGTTTTATTTTTGAACGTCAGTTCACATTTGTAGGTGGATCATCAGTGTTAGAGCTAAAATTAGCATGTTTAAAGTGATTTTCATGCTTCCAGGGGCTCGGGAAGTTAATTAAATACCATTTGGAGGCATTTAATGTTCGAGCAAAAACGGCTGATTTTCGACAAAAGAGATAACACCCCCCCATTACGTCATGCTTCAGAAATGTGGAAAATGGTCCGTTTTCAAATGTTTTATTTTTGAACGTCAGTTCACATTTGTAGGTGGATCATCAGTGTTAGAGCTAAAATTAGCATGTTTAAAGTGATTTTCATGCTTCCAGGGGCCCAAAACACAAGATTTATGGAATGGTTAAAAGTGCATGAAAATGGCCAATTTACTCACTCTGAGTTCTCAAAAAGGGTTTCTTCACCCCGGGAAGTTAATTAAATACCATTTGGAGGCATTTAATGTTCGAGCAAAAACGGCTGATTTTCGACAAAAGAGATAACACCCCCCCATTACGTCATGCTTCAGAAATGTGGAAAATGGTCCGTTTTCAAATGTTTTATTTTTGAACGTCAGTTCACATTTGTAGGAGGATCATCAGTGTTAGAGCTAAAATTAGCATGTTTAAAGTGATTTTCATGCTTCCAGGGGCTCGGGAAGTTAATTAAATACCATTTGGAGGCATTTAATGTTCGAGCAAAAACGGCTGATTTTCGACAAAAGAGATAACACCCCCTCATTACGTCA
This sequence comes from Lissotriton vulgaris, assembly GCF_964263255.1. Lineage (NCBI taxonomy): Eukaryota > Metazoa > Chordata > Amphibia > Caudata > Salamandridae > Lissotriton > Lissotriton vulgaris. The sequence goes on from NW_028242324.1 coordinate 134,075, forward strand.
TGCTTCAGAAATGTGGAAAATGGTCCGTTTTCAAATGTTTTATTTTTGAACGTCAGTTCACATTTGTAGGTGGATCATCAGTGTTAGAGCTAAAATTAGCATGTTTAAAGTGATTTTCATGCTTCCAGGGGCTCGGGAAGTTAATTAAATACCATTTGGAGGCATTTAATGTTCGAGCAAAAACGGCTGATTTTCGACAAAAGAGATAACACCCCCCCATTACGTCATGCTTCAGAAATGTGGAAAATGGTCCGTTTTCAAGTGTTTTATTTTTGAACGTCAGTTCACATTTGTAGGTGGATCATCAGTGTTAGAGCTAAAATTAGCATGTTTAAAGTGATTTTCATGCTTCCAGGGGCCCAAAACACAAGATTAATGGAATGGTTAAAAGTGCATGAAAATGGCCAATTTACTCACTCTGAGTTCTCAAAAAGGGTTTCTTCACCCCGGGAAGTGAAATAAATACCATTTGGAGGCATTTAATGTTCGAGCAAAAACGGCTGATTTTCGACAAAAGAGATAACACCCCCCATTACATCATGCTTCAGAAATGTGGAAAATGGTCCGTTTTCAAATGTTTTATTTTTGAACGTCAGTTCACATTTGTAGGTGGATCATCAGTGTTAGAGCTAAAATTAGCATGTTTAAAGTGATTTTCATGCTTCCAGGGGCTCGGGAAGTTAATTAAATACCATTTGGAGGCATTTAATGTTCGAGCAAAAACGGCTGATTTTCGACAAAAGAGATAACACCCCCCCATTACGTCATGCTTCAGAAATGTGGAAAATGGTCCGTTTTCAAATGTTTTATTTTTGAACGTCAGTTCACATTTGTAGGTGGATCATCAGTGTTAGAGCTAAAATTAGCATGTTTAAAGTGATTTTCATGCTTCCAGGGGCTCGGGAAGTTAATTAAATACCATTTGGAGGCATTTAATGTTCGAGCAAAAACGGCTGATTTTCGACAAAAGAGATAACACCCCCCCATTACGTCATGCTTCAGAAATGTGGAAAATGGTCCGTTTTCAAATGTTTTATTTTTGAACGTCAGTTCACATTTGTAGGTGGATCATCAGTGTTAGAGCTAAAATTAGCATGTTTAAAGTGATTTTCATGCTTCCAGGGGCCCAAAACACAAGATTTATGGAATGGTTAAAAGTGCATGAAAATGGCCAATTTACTCACTCTGAGTTCTCAAAAAGGGTTTCTTCACCCCGGGAAGTGAAAAAAATACCATTTGGAGGCATTTAATGTTCGAGCAAAAACGGCTGATTTTCGACAAAAGAGATAACACCCTCCCATTACGTCATGCTTCAGAAATGTGGAAAATGGTCCGTTTTCAAATGTTTTATTTTTGAACGTCAGTTCACATTTGTAGGTGGATCATCAGTGTTAGAGCTAAAATTAGCATGTTTAAAGTGATTTTCATGCTTCCAGGGGCTCGGGAAGTTAATTAAATACCATTTGGAGGCATTTAATGTTCGAGCAAAAACGGCTGATTTTCGACAAAAGAGATAACACCCCCCATATTACGTCATGCTTCAGAAATGTGGAAAATGGTCCGTTTTCAAATGTTTTATTTTTGAACGTCAGTTCACATTTGTAGGTGGATCATCAGTGTTAGAGCTAAAATTAGCATGTTTAACGTGATTTTCATGCTTCCAGGGGCTCGGGAAGTTAATTAAATACCATTTGGAGGCATTTAATGTTCGAGCAAAAACGGCTGATTTTCGACAAAAGAGATAACACCCCCCAATTACGTCATGCTTCAGAAATGTGGAAAATGGTCCGTTTTCAAATGTTTTATTTTTGAACGTCAGTTCACATTTGTAGGTGGATCATCAGTGTTAGAGCTAAAATTAGCATGTTTAAAGTGATTTTCATGCTTCCAGGGGCTCGGGAAGTTAATTAAATACCATTTGGAGGCATTTAATGTTCGAGCAAAAACGGCTGATTTTCGACAAAAGAGATAACACCCCCCCATTACGTCATGCTTCAGAAATGTGGAAAATGGTCCGTTTTCAAATGTTTTATTTTTGAACGTCAGTTCACATTTGTAGGTGGATCATCAGTGTTAGAGCTAAAATTAGCATGTTTAAAGGGATTTTCATGCTTCCAGGGGCTCGGGAAGTTAATTAAATACCATTTGGAGGCATTTAATGTTCGAGCAAAAACGGCTGATTTTCGACAAAAGAGATAACACCCCCCCATTACGTCATGCTTCAGAAATGTGGAAAATGGTCCGTTTTCAAATGTTTTATTTTTGAACGTCAGTTCACATTTGTAGGTGGATCATCAGTGTTAGAGCTAAAATTAGCATGTTTAAAGTGATTTTCATGCTTCCAAGGGCTCGGGAAGTGAAATAAATACCATTTGGAGGCATTTAATGTTCGAGCAAAAACGGCTGATTTTCGACAAAAGAGATAACACCCCCCCATTACGTCATGCTTCAGAAATGTGGAAAATGGTCCGTTTTCAAATGTTTTATTTTTGAACGTCAGTTCACATTTGTAGGTGGATCATCAGTGTTAGAGCTAAAATTAGCATGTTTAAAGTGATTTTCATGCTTCCAGGGGCTCGGGAAGTTAATTAAATACCATTTGGAGGCATTTAATGTTCGAGCAAAAACGGCTGATTTTCGACAAAAGAGATAACACCCCCCCATTACGTCATGCTTCAGAAATGTGGAAAATGGTCCGTTTTCAAGTGTTTTATTTTTGAACGTCAGTTCACATTTGTAGGTGGATCATCAGTGTTAGAGCTAAAATTAGCATGTTCAAAGTGATTTTCATGCTTCCAGGGACCCAAAACACAAGATTAATGGAATGGTTAAAAGTGCATGAAAATGGCCAATTTACTCACTCTGAGTTCTCAAAAAGGGTTTCTTCACCCCGGGAAGTGAAATAAATACCATTTGGAGGCATTTAATGTTCGAGCAAAAACGGCTGATTTTCGACAAAAGAGATAACACCCCCCCATTACGTCATGCTTTAGAAATGTGGAAAATGGTCCGTTTTCAAATGTTTTATTTTTGAACGTCAGTTCACATTTGTAGGTGGATCATCAGTGTTAGAGCAAAAATTAGCATGTTTAAAGTGATTTTCATGCTTCCAGGGGCTCGGGAAGTTAATTAAATACCATTTGGAGGCATTTAATGTTCGAGCAAAAACGGCTGATTTTCGACAAAAGAGATAACACCCCCCCCATTACGTCATGCTTCAGAAATGTGGAAAATGGTCCGTTTTCAAATGTTTTATTTTTGAACGTCAGTTCACATTTGTAGGTGGATCATCAGTGTTAGAGCTAAAATTAGCATGTTTAAAGTGATTTTCATGCTTCCAGGGGCTCGGGAAGTTAATTAAATACCATTTGGAGGCATTTAATGTTCGAGCAAAAACGGCTGATTTTCGACAAAAGAGATAATACCCCCCAATTACGTCATGCTTCAGAAATGTGGAAAATGGTCCGTTTTCAAATGTTTTATTTTTGAACGTCAGTTCACATTTGTAGGTGGATCATCAGTGTTAGAGCTAAAATTAGCATGTTTAAAGTGATTTTCATGCTTCCAGGGGCCCAAAACACAAGATTTATGGAATGGTTAAAAGTGCATGAAAATGGCCAATTTACTCACTCTGAGTTCTCAAAAAGGGTTTCTTCACCCCGGGAAGTTAATTAAATACCATTTGGAGGCATTTAATGTTCGAGCAAAAACGGCTGATTTTCGACAAAAGAGATAACACCCCCCCATTACGTCATGCTTCAGAAATGTGGAAAATGGTCCGTTTTCAAATGTTTTATTTTTGAACGTCAGTTCACATTTGTAGGTGGATCATCAGTGTTAGAGCTAAAATTAGCATGTTTAAAGTGATTTTCATGCTTCCAGGGGCTCGGGAAGTTAATTAAATACCATTTGGAGGCATTTAATGTTCGAGCAAAAACGGCTGATTTTCGACAAAAGAGATAACACCCCCCCATTACGTCATGCTTCAGAAATGTGGAAAATGGTCCGTTTTCAAATGTTTTATTTTTGAACGTCAGTTCACATTTGTAGGTGGATCATCAGTGTTAGAGCTAAAATTAGCATGTTTAAAGTGATTTTCATGCTTCCAGGGGCTCGGGAAGTGAAATAAATACCATTTGGAGGCATTTAATGTTCGAGCAAAAACGGCTGATTTTCGACAAAAGAGATAACACCCCCCCCATTACGTCATGCTTCAGAAATGTGGAAAATGGTCCGTTTTCAAATGTTTTATTTTTGAACGTCAGTTCACATTTGTAGGTGGATCATCAGTGTTACAGCTAAAATTAGCATGTTTAAAGTGATTTTCATGCTTCCAGGGGCCCAAAACACAAGATTTATGGAATGGTTAAAAGTGCATGAAAATGGCCAATTTACTCACTCTGAGTTCTCAAAAAGGGTTTCTTCACCCCGGGAAGTTAATTAAATACCATTTGGAGGCATTTAATGTTCGAGCAAAAACGGCTGATTTTCGACAAAAGAGATAACACCCCCCCATTACGTCATGCTTCAGAAATGTGGAAAATGGTCCGTTTTCAAATGTTTTATTTTTGAACGTCAGTTCACATTTGTAGGTGGATAATCAGTGTTAGAGCTAAAATTAGCATGTTTAAAGTGATTTTCATGCTTCCAGGGGCCCAAAACACAAGATTTATGGAATGGTTAAAAGTGCATGAAAATGGCCAATTTACTCACTCTGAGTTCTCAAAAAGGGTTTCTTCACCCCGGGAAGTTAATTAAATACCATTTGGAGGCATTTAATGTTCGAGCAAAAACGGCTGATTTTCGACAAAAGAGATAACACCCCCCCATTACGTCATGCTTCAGAAATGTGGAAAATGGTCCGTTTTCAAATGTTTTATTTTTGAACGTCAGTTCACATTTGTAGGTGGATCATCAGTGTTAGAGCTAAAATTAGCATGTTTAAAGTGATTTTCATGCTTCCAGGGGCTCGGGAAGTTAATTAAATACCATTTGGAGGCATTTAATGTTCGAGCAAAAACGGCTAATTTTCGACAAAAGAGATAACACCCCCCCATTACGTCATGCTTCAGAAATGTGGAAAATGGTCCGTTTTAAAATGTTTTATTTTTGAACGTCAGTTCACATTTGTAGGTGGATCATCAGTGTTAGAGCTAAAATTAGCATGTTTAAAGTGATTTTCATGCTTCCAGGGGCCCAAAACACAAGATTTATGGAATGGTTAAAAGTGCATGAAAATGGCCAATTTACTCAATCTGAGTTCTCAAAAAGGGTTTCTTCACCCCGGGAAGTTAATTAAATACCATTTGGAGGCATTTAATGTTCGAGCAAAAACGGCTGATTTTCGACAAAAGAGATAACACCCCCCCATTACGTCATGCTTCAGAAATGTGGAAAATGGTCCGTTTTCAAATGTTTTATTTTTGAACGTCAGTTCACATTTGTAGGTGGATCATCAGTGTTAGAGCTAAAATTAGCATGTTTAAAGTGATTTTCATGCTTCCAGGGGCTCGGGAAGTTAATTAAATACCATTTGGAGGCATTTAATGTTCGAGCAAAAACGGCTGATTTTCGACAAAAGAGATAACACCCCCCCATTACGTCATGCTTCAGAAATGTGGAAAATGGTCCGTTTTCAAATGTTTTATTTTTGAACGTCAGTTCACATTTGTAGGTGGATCATCAGTGTTAGAGCTAAAATTAGCATGTTTAAAGTGATTTTCATGCTTCCAGGGGCCCAAAACACAAGATTTATGGAATGGTTAAAAGTGCATGAAAATGGCCAATTTACTCACTCTGAGTTCTCAAAAAGGGTTTCTTCACCCCGGGAAGTGAAATAAATACCATTTGGAGGCATTTAATGTTCGAGCAAAAACGGCTGATTTTCGACAAAAGAGATAACACCCCCCCATTACGTCATGCTTCAGAAATGTGGAAAATGGTCCGTTTTCAAATGTTTTATTTTTGAACGTCAGTTCACATTTGTAGGTGGATCATCAGTGTTAGAGCTAAAATTAGCATGTTTAAAGTGATTTTCATGCTTCCAGGGGCTCGGGAAGTGAAATAAATACCATTTGGAGGCATTTAATGTTCGAGCAAAAACGGCTGATTTTCGACAAAAGAGATAACACCCCCCCATTACGTCATGCTTCAGAAATGTGGAAAATGGTCCGTTTTCAAATGTTTTATTTTTGAACGTCAGTTCACATTTGTAGGTGGATCATCAGTGTTAGAGCTAAAATTAGCATGTTTAAAGTGATTTTCATGCTTCCAGGGGCTCGGGAAGTGAAATAAATACCATTTGGAGACATTTAATGTTCGAGCAAAAACGGCTGATTTTCGACAAAAGAGATAACACCCCCCCATTACGTCATGCTTCAGAAATGTGGAAAATGGTCCGTTTTCAAATGTTTTATTTTTGAACGTCAGTTCACATTTGTAGGTGGATCATCAGTGTTAGAGCTAAAATTTGCATGTTTAAAGTGATTTTCATGCTTCCAGGGGCCCAAAACACAAGATTTATGGAATGGTTAAAAGTGCATGAAAATGGCCAATTTACTCACTCTGAGTTCTCAAAAAGGGTTTCTTCACCCCGGGAAGTTAATTAAATACCATTTGGAGGCATTTAATGTTCGAGCAAAAACGGCTGATTTTCGACAAAAGAGATAACACCCCCCCATTACGTCATGCTTCAGAAATGTGGAAAATGGTCCGTTTTCAAATGTTTTATTTTTGAACGTCAGTTCACATTTGTAGGTGGATCATCAGTGTTAGAGCTAAAATTAGCATGTTTAAAGTGATTTTCATGCTTCCAGGGGCTCGGGAAGTTAATTAAATACCATTTGGAGGCATTTAATGTTCGAGCAAAAACGGCTGATTTTCGACAAAAGAGATAACACCCCCCCATTACGTCATGCTTCAGAAATGTGGAAAATGGTCCGTTTTCAAATGTTTTATTTTTGAACGTCAGTTCACATTTGTAGGTGGATCATCAGTGTTAGAGCTAAAATTAGCATGTTTAAAGTGATTTTCATGCTTCCAGGGGCCCAAAACACAAGATTTATGGAATGGTTAAAAGTGCATGAAAATGGCCAATTTACTCACTCTGAGTTCTCAAAAAGGGTTTCTTCACCCCGGGAAGTTAATTAAATACCATTTGGAGGCATTTAATGTTCGAGCAAAAACGGCTGATTTTCGACAAAAGACATAACACCCCCCCATTACGTCATGCTTCAGAAATGTGGAAAATGGTCCGTTTTCAAATGTTTTATTTTTGAACGTCAGTTCACATTTGTAGGTGGATAATCAGTGTTAGAGCTAAAATTAGCATGTTTAAAGTGATTTTCATGCTTCCAGGGGCCCAAAACACAAGATTTATGGAATGGTTAAAAGTGCATGAAAATGGCCAATTTACTCACTCTGAGTTCTCAAAAAGGGTTTCTTCACCCCGGGAAGTTAATTAAATAGCATTTGGAGGCATTTAATGTTCGAGCAAAAACGGCTGATTTTCGACAAAAGAGATAACACCCCCCCATTACGTCATGCTTCAGAAATGTGGAAAATGGTCCGTTTTCAAATGTTTTATTTTTGAACGTCAGTTCACATTTGTAGGTGGATCATCAGTGTTAGAGCTAAAATTAGCATGTTTAAAGTGATTTTCATGCTTCCAGGGGCTCGGGAAGTTAATTAAATACCATTTGGAGGCATTTAATGTTCGAGCAAAAACGGCTGATTTTCGACAAAAGAGATAACACCCCCCCATTACGTCATGCTTCAGAAATGTGGAAAATGGTCCGTTTTCAAATGTTTTATTTTTGAACGTCAGTTCACATTTGTAGGTGGATCATCAGTGTTAGAGCTAAAATTAGCATGTTTAAAGTGATTTTCATGCTTCCAGGGGCCCAAAACACAAGATTTATGGAATGGTTAAAAGTGCATGAAAATGGCCAATTTACTCACTCTGAGTTCTCAAAAAGGGTTTCTTCACCCCGGGAAGTTAATTAAATACCATTTGGAGGCATTTAATGTTCGAGCAAAAACGGCTGATTTTCGACAAAAGAGATAACACCCCCCCATTACGTCATGCTTCAGAAATGTGGAAAATGGTCCGTTTTCAAATGTTTTATTTTTGAACGTCAGTTCACATTTGTAGGTGGATCATCAGTGTTAGAGCTAAAATTAGCATGTTTAAAGTGATTTTCATGCTTCCAGGGGCTCGGGAAGTTAATTAAATACCATTTGGAGGCATTTAATGTTCGAGCAAAAACGGCTGATTTTCGACAAAAGAGATAACACCCCCCCATTACGTCATGCTTCAGAAATGTGGAAAATGGTCCGTTTTCAAATGTTTTATTTTTGAACGTCAGTTCACATTTGTAGGTGGATCATCAGTGTTAGAGCTAAAATTAGCATGTTTAAAGTGATTTTCATGCTTCCAGGGGCCCAAAACACAAGATTTATGGAATGGTTAAAAGTGCATGAAAATGGCCAATTTACTCACTCTGAGTTCTCAAAAAGGGTTTCTTCACCCCGGGAAGTGAAAAAAATACCATTTGGAGGCATTTAATGTTCGAGCAAAAACGGCTGATTTTCGACAAAAGAGATAACACCCTCCCATTACGTCATGCTTCAGAAATGTGGAAAATGGTCCGTTTTCAAATGTTTTATTTTTGAACGTCAGTTCACATTTGTAGGTGGATCATCAGTGTTAGAGCTAAAATTAGCATGTTTAAAGTGATTTTCATGCTTCCAGGGGCTCGGGAAGTTAATTAAATACCATTTGGAGGCATTTAATGTTCGAGCAAAAACGGCTGATTTTCGACAAAAGAGATAACACCCCCCCCCATTACGTCATGCTTCAGAAATGTGGAAAATGGTCCGTTTTCAAATGTTTTATTTTTGAACGTCAGTTCACATTTGTAGGTGGATCATCAGTGTTAGAGCTAAAATTAGCATGTTTAACGTGATTTTCATGCTTCCAGGGGCTCGGGAAGTTAATTAAATACCATTTGGAGGCATTTAATGTTCGAGCAAAAACGGCTGATTTTCGACAAAAGAGATAACACCCCCCAATTACGTCATGCTTCAGAAATGTGGAAAATGGTCCGTTTTCAAATGTTTTATTTTTGAACGTCAGTTCACATTTGTAGGTGGATCATCAGTGTTAGAGCTAAAATTAGCATGTTTAAAGTGATTTTCATGCTTCCAGGGGCTCGGGAAGTTAATTAAATACCATTTGGAGGCATTTAATGTTCGAGCAAAAACGGCTGATTTTCGACAAAAGAGATAACACCCCCCCATTACGTCATGCTTCAGAAATGTGGAAAATGGTCCGTTTTCAAATGTTTTATTTTTGAACGTCAGTTCACATTTGTAGGTGGATCATCAGTGTTAGAGCTAAAATTAGCATGTTTAAAGGGATTTTCATGCTTCCAGGGGCTCGGGAAGTTAATTAAATACCATTTGGAGGCATTTAATGTTCGAGCAAAAACGGCTGATTTTCGACAAAAGAGATAACACCCCCCCATTACGTCATGCTTCAGAAATGTGGAAAATGGTCCGTTTTCAAATGTTTTATTTTTGAACGTCAGTTCACATTTGTAGGTGGATCATCAGTGTTAGAGCTAAAATTAGCATGTTTAAAGTGATTTTCATGCTTCCAAGGGCTCGGGAAGTGAAATAAATACCATTTGGAGGCATTTAATGTTCGAGCAAAAACGGCTGATTTTCGACAAAAGAGATAACACCCCCCCATTACGTCATGCTTCAGAAATGTGGAAAATGGTCCGTTTTCAAATGTTTTATTTTTGAACGTCAGTTCACATTTGTAGGTGGATCATCAGTGTTAGAGCTAAAATTAGCATGTTTAAAGTGATTTTCATGCTTCCAGGGGCTCGGGAAGTTAATTAAATACCATTTGGAGGCATTTAATGTTCGAGCAAAAACGGCTGATTTTCGACAAAAGAGATAACACCCCCCCATTACGTCATGCTTCAGAAATGTGGAAAATGGTCCGTTTTCAAGTGTTTTATTTTTGAACGTCAGTTCACATTTGTAGGTGGATCATCAGTGGTAGAGCTAAAATTAGCATGTTTAAAGTGATTTTCATGCTTCCAGGGACCCAAAACACAAGATTAATGGAATGGTTAAAAGTGCATGAAAATGGCCAATTTACTCACTCTGAGTTCTCAAAAAGGGTTTCTTCACCCCGGGAAGTGAAATAAATACCATTTGGAGGCATTTAATGTTCGAGCAAAAACGGCTGATTTTCGACAAAAGAGATAACACCCCCCCATTACGTCATGCTTTAGAAATGTGGAAAATGGTCCGTTTTCAAATGTTTTATTTTTGAACGTCAGTTCACATTTGTAGGTGGATCATCAGTGTTAGAGCAAAAATTAGCATGTTTAAAGTGATTTTCATGCTTCCAGGGGCTCGGGAAGTTAATTAAATACCATTTGGAGGCATTTAATGTTCGAGCAAAAACGGCTGATTTTCGACAAAAGAGATAACACCCCCCCCATTACGTCATGCTTCAGAAATGTGGAAAATGGCCCGTTTTCAAATGTTTTATTTTTGAACGTCAGTTCACATTTGTAGGTGGATCATCAGTGTTAGAGCTAAAATTAGCATGTTTAAAGTGATTTTCATGCTTCCAGGGGCTCGGGAAGTTAATTAAATACCATTTGGAGGCATTTAATGTTCGAGCAAAAACGGCTGATTTTCGACAAAAGAGATAATACCCCCCAATTACGTCATGCTTCAGAAATGTGGAAAATGGTCCGTTTTCAAATGTTTTATTTTTGAACGTCAGTTCACATTTGTAGGTGGATCATCAGTGTTAGAGCTAAAATTAGCATGTTTAAAGTGATTTTCATGCTTCCAGGGGCCCAAAACACAAGATTTATGGAATGGTTAAAAGTGCATGAAAATGGCCAATTTACTCACTCTGAGTTCTCAAAAAGGGTTTCTTCACCCCGGGAAGTTAATTAAATACCATTTGGAGGCATTTAATGTTCGAGCAAAACCGGCTGATTTTCGACAAAAGAGATAACACCCCCCCATTACGTCATGCTTCAGAAATGTGGAAAATGGTCCGTTTTCAAATGTTTTATTTTTGAACGTCAGTTCACATTTGTAGGTGGATCATCAGTGTTAGAGCTAAAATTAGCATGTTTAAAGTGATTTTCATGCTTCCAGGGGCTCGGGAAGTTAATTAAATACCATTTGGAGGCATTTAATGTTCGAGCAAAAACGGCTGATTTTCGACAAAAGAGATAACACCCCCCCATTACGTCATGCTTCAGAAATGTGGAAAATGGTCCGTTTTCAAATGTTTTATTTTTGAACGTCAGTTCACATTTGTAGGTGGATCATCAGTGTTAGAGCTAAAATTAGCATGTTTAAAGTGATTTTCATGCTTCCAGGGGCTCGGGAAGTGAAATAAATACCATTTGGAGGCATTTAATGTTCGAGCAAAAACGGCTGATTTTCGACAAAAGAGATAACACCCCCCCATTACGTCATGCTTCAGAAATGTGGAAAATGGTCCGTTTTCAAATGTTTTATTTTTGAACGTCAGTTCACATTTGTAGGTGGATCATCAGTGTTAGAGCTAAAATTAGCATGTTTAAAGTGATTTTCATGCTTCCAGGGGCCCAAAACACAAGATTTATGGAATGGTTAAAAGTGCATGAAATTGGCCAATTTACTCACTCTGAGTTCTCAAAAAGGGTTTCTTCACCCCGGGAAGTTAATTAAATACCATTTGGAGGCATTTAATGTTCGAGCAAAAACGGCTGATTTTCGACAAAAGAGATAACACCCCCCCATTACGTCATGCTTCAGAAATGTGGAAAATGGTCCGTTTTCAAATGTTTTATTTTTGAACGTCAGTTCACATTTGTAGGTGGATCATCAGTGTTAGAGCTAAAATTAGCATGTTTAAAGTGATTTTCATGCTTCCAGGGGCTCGGGAAGTTAATTAAATACCATTTGGAGGCATTTATTGTTCGAGCAAAAACGGCTGATTTTCGACAAAAGAGATAACACCCCCCCATTACGTCATGCTTCAGAAATGTGGAAAATGGTCCGTTTTCAAATGTTTTATTTTTGAACGTCAGTTCACATTTGTAGGTGGATCATCAGTGTTAGAGCTAAAATTAGCATGTTTAAAGTGATTTTCATGCTTCCAGGGGCTCGGGAAGTTAATTAAATACCATTTGGAGGCATTTAATGTTCGAGCAAAAACGGCTGATTTTCGACAAAAGAGATAACACCCCCCCATTACGTCATGCTTCAGAAATGTGGAAAATGGTCCGTTTTCAAATGTTTTATTTTTGAACGTCAGTTCACATTTGTAGGTGGATCATCAGTGTTAGAGCTAAAATTAGCATGTTTAAAGTGATTTTCATGCTTCCAGGGGCCCAAAACACAAGATTTATGGAATGGTTAAAAGTGCATGAAAATGGCCAATTTACTCACTCTGAGTTCTCAAAAAGGGTTTCTTCACCCCGGGAAGTTAATTAAATACCATTTGGAGGCATTTAATGTTCGAGCAAAAACGGCTGATTTTCGACAAAAGAGATAACACCCCCCCATTACGTCATGCTTCAGAAATGTGGAAAATGGTCCGTTTTCAAATGTTTTATTTTTGAACGTCAGTTCACATTTGTAGGTGGATCATGAGTGTTAGAGCTAAAATTAGCATGTTTAAAGTGATTTTCATGCTTCCAGGGGCTCGGGAAGTTAATTAAATACCATTTGGAGGCATTTAATGTTCGAGCAAAAACGGCTGATTTTCGACAAAAGAGATAACACCCCCCCATTACGTCATGCTTCAGAAATGTGGAAAATGGTCCGTTTTCAAATGTTTTATTTTTGAACGTCAGTTCACATTTGTAGGTGGATCGTCAGTGTTAGAGCTAAAATTAGCATGTTTAAAGTGATTTTCATGCTTCCAGGGGCCCAAAACACAAGATTTATGGAATGGTTAAAAGTGCATGAAAATGGCCAATTTACTCACTCTGAGTTCTCAAAAAGGGTTTCTTCACCCCGGGAAGTTAATTAAATACCATTTGGAGGCATTTAATGTTCGAGCAAAAACGGCTGATTTTCGACAAAAGAGATAACACCCCCCCATTACGTCATGCTTCAGAAATGTGGAAAATGGTCCGTTTTCAAATGTTTTATTTTTGAACGTCAGTTCACATTTGTAGGTGGATCATCAGTGTTAGAGCTAAAATTAGCATGTTTAAAGTGATTTTCATGCTTCCAGGGGCTCGGGAAGTGAAATAAATACCATTTGGAGGCATTTAATGTTCGAGCAAAAACGGCTGATTTTCGACAAAAGAGATAACACCCCCCCATTACGTCATGCTTCAGAAATGTGGAAAATGGTCCATTTTCAAATGTTTTATTTTTGAACGTCAGTTCACATTTGTAGGTGGATCATCAGTGTTAGAGCTAAAATTAGCATGTTTAAAGTGATTTTCATGCTTCCAGGGGCCCAAAACACAAGATTTATGGAATGGTTAAAAGTGCATGAAAATGGCCAATTTACTCACTCTGAGTTCTCAAAAAGGGTTTCTTCACCCCGGGAAGTTAATTAAATACCATTTGGAGGCATTTAATGTTCGAGCAAAAACGGCTGATTTTCGACAAAAGAGATAACACCCCCCCATTACGTCATGCTTCAGAAATGTGGAAAATGGTCCGTTTTCAAATGTTTTATTTTTGAACGTCAGTTCACATTTGTAGGTGGATCATCAGTGTTAGAGCTAAAATTAGCATGTTTAAAGTGATTTTCATGCTTCCAGGGGCTCGGGAAGTTAATTAAATACCATTTGGAGGCATTTAATGTTCGAGCAAAAACGGCTGATTTTCGACAAAAGAGATAACACCCCCCCATTACTTCATGCTTCAGAAATGTGGAAAATGGTCCGTTTTCAAATGTTTTATTTTTGAACGTCAGTTCACATTTGTAGGTGGATCATCAGTGTTAGAGCTAAAATTAGCATGTTTAAAGTGATTTTCATGCTTCCAGGGGCTCGGGAAGTTAATTAAATACCATTTGGAGGCATTTAATGTTCGAGCAAAAACGGCTGATTTTCGACAAAAGAGATAACACCCCCCCATTACGTCATGCTTCAGAAATGTGGAAAATGGTCCGTTTTCAAATGTTTTATTTTTGAACGTCAGTTCACATTTGTAGGTGGATCATCAGTGTTAGAGCTAAAATTAGCATGTTGAAAGTGATTTTCATGCTTCCAGGGGCCCAAAACACAAGATTAATGGAATGGTTAAAAGTGCATGAAAATGGCCAATTTACTCACTCTGAGTTCTCAAAAAGGGTTTCTTCACCCCGGGAAGTGAAATAAATACCATTTGGAGGCATTTAATGTTCGAGCAAAAACGGCTGATTTTCGACAAAAGAGATAACACCCCCCCATTACGTCATGCTTCAGAAATGTGGAAAATGGTCCGTTTTCAAATGTTTTATTTTTGAACGTCAGTTCACATTTGTAGGTGGATCATCAGTGTTAGAGCTAAAATTAGCATGTTTAAAGTGATTTTCATGCTTCCAGGGGCTCGGGAAGTTAATTAAATACCATTTGGAGGCATTTAATGTTCGAGCAAAAACGGCTGATTTTCGACAAAAGAGATAACACCCCCCCATTACGTCATGCTTCAGAAATGTGGAAAATGGTCCGTTTTCAAATGTTTTATTTTTGAACGTCAGTTCACATTTGTAGGTGGATCATCAGTGTTAGAGCTAAAATTAGCATGTTTAAAGTGATTTTCATGCTTCCAGGGGCTCGGGAAGTGAAATAAATACCATTTGGAGGCATTTAATGTTCGAGCAAAAACGGCTGATTTTCGACAAAAGAGATAACACCCCCGCATTACGTCATGCTTCAGAAATGTGGAAAATGGTCCGTTTTCAAATGTTTTATTTTTGAACGTCAGTTCACATTTGTAGGTGGATCATCAGTGTTAGAGCTAAAATTAGCATGTTTAAAGTGATTTTCATGCTTCCAGGGGCCCAAAACACAAGATTTATGGAATGGTTAAAAGTGCATGAAATTGGCCAATTTACTCACTCTGAGTTCTCAAAAAGGGTTTCTTCACCCCGGGAAGTTAATTAAATACCATTTGGAGGCATTTAATGTTCGAGCAAAAACGGCTGATTTTCGACAAAAGAGATAACACCCCCCCATTACGTCATGCTTCAGAAATGTGGAAAATGGTCCGTTTTCAAATGTTTTATTTTTGAACGTCAGTTCACATTTGTAGGTGGATCATCAGTGTTAGAGCTAAAATTAGCATGTTTAAAGTGATTTTCATGCTTCCAGGGGCTCGGGAAGTTAATTAAATACCATTTGGAGGCATTTATTGTTCGAGCAAAAACGGCTGATTTTCGACAAAAGAGATAACACCCCCCCATTACGTCATGCTTCAGAAATGTGGAAAATGGTCCGTTTTCAAATGTTTTATTTTTGAACGTCAGTTCACATTTGTAGGTGGATCATCAGTGTTAGAGCTAAAATTAGCATGTTTAAAGTGATTTTCATGCTTCCAGGGGCTCGGGAAGTTAATTAAATACCATTTGGAGGCATTTAATGTTCGAGCAAAAACGGCTGATTTTCGACAAAAGAGATAACACCCCCCCATTACGTCATGCTTCAGAAATGTGGAAAATGGTCCGTTTTCAAATGTTTTATTTTTGAACGTCAGTTCACATTTGTAGGTGGATCATCAGTGTTAGAGCTAAAATTAGCATGTTTAAAGTGATTTTCATGCTTCCAGGGGCCCAAAACACAAGATTTATGGAATGGTTAAAAGTGCATGAAAATGGCCAATTTACTCACTCTGAGTTCTCAAAAAGGGTTTCTTCACCCCGGGAAGTTAATTAAATACCATTTGGAGGCATTTAATGTTCGAGCAAAAACGGCTGATTTTCGACAAAAGAGATAACACCCCCCCATTACGTCATGCTTCAGAAATGTGGAAAATGGTCCGTTTTCAAATGTTTTATTTTTGAACGTCAGTTCACATTTGTAGGTGGATCATGAGTGTTAGAGCTAAAATTAGCATGTTTAAAGTGATTTTCATGCTTCCAGGGGCTCGGGAAGTTAATTAAATACCATTTGGAGGCATTTAATGTTCGAGCAAAAACGGCTGATTTTCGACAAAAGAGATAACACCCCCCCATTACGTCATGCTTCAGAAATGTGGAAAATGGTCCGTTTTCAAATGTTTTATTTTTGAACGTCAGTTCACATTTGTAGGTGGATCATCAGTGTTAGAGCTAAAATTAGCATGTTTAAAGTGATTTTCATGCTTCCAGGGGCCCAAAACACAAGATTTATGGAATGGTTAAAAGTGCATGAAAATGGCCAATTTACTCACTCTGAGTTCTCAAAAAGGGTTTCTTCACCCCGGGAAGTTAATTAAATACCATTTGGAGGCATTTAATGTTCGAGCAAAAACGGCTGATTTTCGACAAAAGAGATAACACCCCCCCATTACGTCATGCTTCAGAAATGTGGAAAATGGTCCGTTTTCAAATGTTTTATTTTTGAACGTCAGTTCACATTTGTAGGTGGATCATCAGTGTTAGAGCTAAAATTAGCATGTTTAAAGTGATTTTCATGCTTCCAGGGGCTCGGGAAGTGAAATAAATACCATTTGGAGGCATTTAATGTTCGAGCAAAAACGGCTGATTTTCGACAAAAGAGATAACACCCCCCCATTACGTCATGCTTCAGAAATGTGGAAAATGGTCCATTTTCAAATGTTTTATTTTTGAACGTCAGTTCACATTTGTAGGTGGATCATGAGTGTTAGAGCTAAAATTAGCATGTTTAAAGTGATTTTCATGCTTCCAGGGGCTCGGGAAGTTAATTAAATACCATTTGGAGGCATTTAATGTTCGAGCAAAAACGGCTGATTTTCGACAAAAGAGATAACACCCCCCCATTACGTCATGCTTCAGAAATGTGGAAAATGGTCCGTTTTCAAATGTTTTATTTTTGAACGTCAGTTCACATTTGTAGGTGGATCATCAGTGTTAGAGCTAAAATTAGCATGTTTAAAGTGATTTTCATGCTTCCAGGGGCCCAAAACACAAGATTTATGGAATGGTTAAAAGTGCATGAAAATGGCCAATTTACTCACTCTGAGTTCTCAAAAAGGGTTTCTTCACCCCGGGAAGTTAATTAAATACCATTTGGAGGCATTTAATGTTCGAGCAAAAACGGCTGATTTTCGACAAAAGAGATAACACCCCCCCATTACGTCATGCTTCAGAAATGTGGAAAATGGTCCGTTTTCAAATGTTTTATTTTTGAACGTCAGTTCACATTTGTAGGTGGATCATCAGTGTTAGAGCTAAAATTAGCATGTTTTAAAGTGATTTTCATGCTTCCAGGGGCTCGGGAAGTGAAATAAATACCATTTGGAGGCATTTAATGTTCGAGCAAAAACGGCTGATTTTCGACAAAAGAGATAACACCCCCCCATTACGTCATGCTTCAGAAATGTGGAAAATGGTCCATTTTCAAATGTTTTATTTTTGAATGTCAGTTCACATTTGTAGGTGGATCATCAGTGTTAGAGCTAAAATTAGCATGTTTAAAGTGATTTTCATGCTTCCAGGGGCTCGGGAAGTTAATTAAATACCATTTGGAGGCATTTAATGTTCGAGCAAAAACGGCTGATTTTCGGCAAAAGAGATAACACCCCCCCATTACGTCATGCTTCAGAAATGTGGAAAATGGTCCGTTTTCAAATGTTTTATTTTTGAACGTCAGTTCACATTTGTAGGTGGATCATCAGTGTTAGAGCTAAAATTAGCATGTTTAAAGTGATTTTCATGCTTCCAGGGGCCCAAAACACAAGATTTATGGAATGGTTAAAAGTGCATGAAAATGGCCAATTTACTCACTCTGAGTTCTCAAAAAGGGTTTCTTCACCCCGGGAAGTTAATTAAATACCATTTGGAGGCATTTAATGTTCGAGCAAAAACGGCTGATTTTCGACAAAAGAGATAACACCCCCCCATTACGTCATGCTTCAGAAATGTGGAAAATGGTCCGTTTTCAAATGTTTTATTTTTGAACGTCAGTTCACATTTGTAGGTGGATCATCAGTGTTAGAGCTAAAATTAGCATGTTTAAAGTGATTTTCATGCTTCCAGGGGCTCGGGAAGTTAATTAAATACCATTTGGAGGCATTTAATGTTCGAGCAAAAACGGCTGATTTTCGACAAAAGAGATAACACCCCCCCATTACTTCATGCTTCAGAAATGTGGAAAATGGTCCGTTTTCAAATGTTTTATTTTTGAACGTCAGTTCACATTTGTAGGTGGATCATCAGTGTTAGAGCTAAAATTAGCATGTTTAAAGTGATTTTCATGCTTCCAGGGGCTCGGGAAGTTAATTAAATACCATTTGGAGGCATTTAATGTTCGAGCAAAAACGGCTGATTTTCGACAAAAGAGATAACACCCCCCCATTACGTCATGCTTCAGAAATGTGGAAAATGGTCCGTTTTCAAATGTTTTATTTTTGAACGTCAGTTCACATTTGTAGGTGGATCATCAGTGTTAGAGCTAAAATTAGCATGTTGAAAGTGATTTTCATGCTTCCAGGGGCCCAAAACACAAGATTAATGGAATGGTTAAAAGTGCATGAAAATGGCCAATTTACTCACTCTGAGTTCTCAAAAGGGTTTCTTCACCCCGGGAAGTGAAATAAATACCATTTGGAGGCATTTAATGTTCGAGCAAAAACGGCTGATTTTCGACAAAAGAGATAACACCCCCCCATTACGTCATGCTTCAGAAATGTGGAAAATGGTCCGTTTTCAAATGTTTTATTTTTGAACGTCAGTTCACATTTGTAGGTGGATCATCAGTGTTAGAGCTAAAATTAGCATGTTTAAAGTGATTTTCATGCTTCCAGGGGCTCGGGAAGTTAATTAAATACCATTTGGAGGCATTTAATGTTCGAGCAAAAACGGCTGATTTTCGACAAAAGAGATAACACCCCCCCATTACGTCATGCTTCAGAAATGTGGAAAATGGTCCGTTTTCAAATGTTTTATTTTTGAACGTCAGTTCACATTTGTAGGTGGATCATCAGTGTTAGAGCTAAAATTAGCATGTTTAAAGTGATTTTCATGCTTCCAGGGGCTCGGGAAGTGAAATAAATACCATTTGGAGGCATTTAATGTTCGAGCAAAAACGGCTGATTTTCGACAAAAGAGATAACACCCCCGCATTACGTCATGCTTCAGAAATGTGGAAAATGGTCCGTTTTCAAATGTTTTATTTTTGAACGTCAGTTCACATTTGTAGGTGGATCATCAGTGTTAGAGCTAAAATTAGCATGTTTAAAGTGATTTTCATGCTTCCAGGGGCCCAAAACACAAGATTTATGGAATGGTTAAAAGTGCATGAAATTGGCCAATTTACTCACTCTGAGTTCTCAAAAAGGGTTTCTTCACCCCGGGAAGTTAATTAAATACCATTTGGAGGCATTTAATGTTCGAGCAAAAACGGCTGATTTTCGACAAAAGAGATAACACCCCCCCATTACGTCATGCTTCAGAAATGTGGAAAATGGTCCGTTTTCAAATGTTTTATTTTTGAACGTCAGTTCACATTTGTAGGTGGATCATCAGTGTTAGAGCTAAAATTAGCATGTTTAAAGTGATTTTCATGCTTCCAGGGGCTCGGGAAGTTAATTAAATACCATTTGGAGGCATTTATTGTTCGAGCAAAAACGGCTGATTTTCGACAAAAGAGATAACACCCCCCCATTACGTCATGCTTCAGAAATGTGGAAAATGGTCCGTTTTCAAATGTTTTATTTTGAACGTCAGTTCACATTTGTAGGTGGATCATCAGTGTTAGAGCTAAAATTAGCATGTTTAAAGTGATTTTCATGCTTCCAGGGGCTCGGGAAGTTAATTAAATACCATTTGGAGGCATTTAATGTTCGAGCAAAAACGGCTGATTTTCGACAAAAGAGATAACACCCCCCCATTACGTCATGCTTCAGAAATGTGGAAAATGGTCCGTTTTCAAATGTTTTATTTTTGAACGTCAGTTCACATTTGTAGGTGGATCATCAGTGTTAGAGCTAAAATTAGCATGTTTAAAGTGATTTTTCATGCTTCCAGGGGCCCAAAACACAAGATTTATGGAATGGTTAAAAGTGCATGAAAATGGCCAATTTACTCACTCTGAGTTCTCAAAAAGGGTTTCTTCACCCCGGGAAGTTAATTAAATACCATTTGGAGGCATTTAATGTTCGAGCAAAAACGGCTGATTTTCGACAAAAGAGATAACACCCCCCCATTACGTCATGCTTCAGAAATGTGGAAAATGGTCCGTTTTCAAATGTTTTATTTTTGAACGTCAGTTCACATTTGTAGGTGGATCATGAGTGTTAGAGCTAAAATTAGCATGTTTAAAGTGATTTTCATGCTTCCAGGGGCTCGGGAAGTTAATTAAATACCATTTGGAGGCATTTAATGTTCGAGCAAAAACGGCTGATTTTCGACAAAAGAGATAACACCCCCCCATTACGTCATGCTTCAGAAATGTGGAAAATGGTCCGTTTTCAAATGTTTTATTTTTGAACGTCAGTTCACATTTGTAGGTGGATCATCAGTGTTAGAGCTAAAATTAGCATGTTTAAAGTGATTTTCATGCTTCCAGGGGCCCAAAACACAAGATTTATGGAATGGTTAAAAGTGCATGAAAATGGCCAATTTACTCACTCTGAGTTCTCAAAAAGGGTTTCTTCACCCCGGGAAGTTAATTAAATACCATTTGGAGGCATTTAATGTTCGAGCAAAAACGGCTGATTTTCGACAAAAGAGATAACACCCCCCCATTACGTCATGCTTCAGAAATGTGGAAAATGGTCCGTTTTCAAATGTTTTATTTTTGAACGTCAGTTCACATTTGTAGGTGGATCATCAGTGTTAGAGCTAAAATTAGCATGTTTAAAGTGATTTTCATGCTTCCAGGGGCTCGGGAAGTGAAATAAATACCATTTGGAGGCATTTAATGTTCGAGCAAAAACGGCTGATTTTCGACAAAAGAGATAACACCCCCCCATTACGTCATGCTTCAGAAATGTGGAAAATGGTCCATTTTCAAATGTTTTATTTTTGAACGTCAGTTCACATTTGTAGGTGGATCATCAGTGTTAGAGCTAAAATTAGCATGTTTAAAGTGATTTTCATGCTTCCAGGGGCTCGGGAAGTTAATTAAATACCATTTGGAGGCATTTAATGTTCGAGCAAAAACGGCTGATTTTCGGCAAAAGAGATAACACCCCCCCATTACGTCATGCTTCAGAAATGTGGAAAATGGTCCGTTTTCAAATGTTTTATTTTTGAACGTCAGTTCACATTTGTAGGTGGATCATCAGTGTTAGAGCTAAAATTAGCATGTTTAAAGTGATTTTCATGCTTCCAGGGGCCCAAAACACAAGATTTATGGAATGGTTAAAAGTGCATGAAAATGGCCAATTTACTCACTCTGAGTTCTCAAAAAGGGTTTCTTCACCCCGGGAAGTTAATTAAATACCATTTGGAGGCATTTAATGTTCGAGCAAAAACGGCTGATTTTCGACAAAAGAGATAACACCCCCCCATTACGTCATGCTTCAGAAATGTGGAAAATGGTCCGTTTTCAAATGTTTTATTTTTGAACGTCAGTTCACATTTGTAGGTGGATCATCAGTGTTAGAGCTAAAATTAGCATGTTTAAAGTGATTTTCATGCTTCCAGGGGCTCGGGAAGTTAATTAAATACCATTTGGAGGCATTTAATGTTCGAGCAAAAACGGCTGATTTTCGACAAAAGAGATAACACCCCCCATTACTTCATGCTTCAGAAATGTGGAAAATGGTCCGTTTTCAAATGTTTTATTTTTGAACGTCAGTTCACATTTGTAGGTGGATCATCAGTGTTAGAGCTAAAATTAGCATGTTTAAAGTGATTTTCATGCTTCCAGGGGCTCGGGAAGTTAATTAAATACCATTTGGAGGCATTTAATGTTCGAGCAAAAACAGCTGATTTTCGACAAAAGAGATAACACCCCCCCATTACGTCATGCTTCAGAAATGTGGAAAATGGTCCGTTTTCAAATGTTTTATTTTTGAACGTCAGTTCACATTTGTAGGTGGATCATCAGTGTTAGAGCTAAAATTAGCATGTTGAAAGTGATTTTCATGCTTCCAGGGCCCAAAACACAAGATTAATGGAATGGTTAAAAGTGCATGAAAATGGCCAATTTACTCACTCTGAGTTCTCAAAAAGGGTTTCTTCACCCCGGGAAGTGAAATAAATACCATTTGGAGGCATTTAAATGTTCGAGCAAAAACGGCTGATTTTCGACAAAAGAGATAACACCCCCCCATTACGTCATGCTTCAGAAATGTGGAAAATGGTCCGTTTTCAAATGTTTTATTTTTGAACGTCAGTTCACATTTGTAGGTGGATCATCAGTGTTAGAGCTAAAATTAGCATGTTTAAAGTGATTTTCATGCTTCCAGGGGCTCGGGAAGTTAATTAAATACCATTTGGAGGCATTTAATGTTCGAGCAAAAACGGCTGATTTTCGACAAAAGAGATAACACCCCCCCATTACGTCATGCTTCAGAAATGTGGAAAATGGTCCGTTTTCAAATGTTTTATTTTTGAACGTCAGTTCACATTTGTAGGTGGATCATCAGTGTTAGAGCTAAAATTAGCATGTTTAAAGTGATTTTCATGCTTCCAGGGGCCCAAAACACAAGATTAATGGAATGGTTAAAAGTGCATGAAAATGGCCAATTTACTCACTCTGAGTTCTCAAAAAGGGTTTCTTCACCCCGGGAAGTGAAATAAATACCATTTGGAGGCATTTAATGTTCAAGCAAAAACGGCAGATTTTCGACAAAAGAGATAACACCCCCCCATTACGTCATGCTTCAGAAATGTGGAAAATGGTCCGTTTTCAAATGTTTTATTTTTGAACGTCAGTTCACATTTGTAGGTGGATCATCAGTGTTAGAGCTAAAATTAGCATGTTTAAAGTGATTTTCATGCTTCCAGGGGCCCAAAACACAAGATTTATGGAATGGTTAAAAGTGCATGAAAATGGCCAATTTACTCACTCTGAGTTCTCAAAAAGGGTTTCTTCACCCCGGGAAGTTAATTAAATACCATTTGGAGGCATTTAATGTTCGAGCAAAAACGGCTGATTTTCGACAAAAGAGATAACACCCCCCCATTACGTCATGCTTCAGAAATGTGGAAAATGGTCCGTTTTCAAATGTTTTATTTTTTGAACGTCAGTTCACATTTGTAGGTGGATCATCAGTGTTAGAGCTAAAATTAGCATGTTTAAAGTGATTTTCATGCTTCCAGGGGCTCGGGAAGTGAAATAAATACCATTTGGAGGCATTTAATGTTCGAGCAAAAACGGCTGATTTTCGACAAAAGAGATAACACCCCCCCATTACGTCATGCTTCAGAAATGTGGAAAATGGTCCATTTTCAAATGTTTTATTTTTGAACGTCAGTTCACATTTGTAGGTGGATCATCAGTGTTAGAGCTAAAATTAGCATGTTTAAAGTGATTTTCATGCTTCCAGGGGCTCGGGAAGTTAATTAAATACCATTTGGAGGCATTTAATGTTCGAGCAAAAACGGCTGATTTTCGGCAAAAGAGATAACACCCCCCCATTACGTCATGCTTCAGAAATGTGGAAAATGGTCCGTTTTCAAATGTTTTATTTTTGAACGTCAGTTCACATTTGTAGGTGGATCATCAGTGTTAGAGCTAAAATTAGCATGTTTAAAGTGATTTTCATGCTTCCAGGGGCCCAAAACACAAGATTTATGGAATGGTTAAAAGTGCATGAAAATGGCCAATTTACTCACTCTGAGTTCTCAAAAAGGGTTTCTTCACCCCGGGAAGTTAATTAAATACCATTTGGAGGCATTTAATGTTTGAGCAAAAACGGCTGATTTTCGACAAAAGAGATAACACCCCCCCATTACGTCATGCTTCAGAAATGTGGAAAATGGTCCGTATTCAAATGTTTTATTTTTGAACGTCAGTTCACATTTGTAGGTGGATCATCAGTGTTAGAGCTAAAATTAGCATGTTTAAAGTGATTTTCATGCTTCCAGGGGCTCGGGAAGTTAATTAAATACCATTTGGAGGCATTTAATGTTCGAGCAAAAACGGCTGATTTTCGACAAAAGAGATAACACCCCCCCATTACGTCATGCTTCAGAAATGTGGAAAATGGTCCGTTTTCAAATGTTTTATTTTTGAACGTCGTGTTAGAGCTAAAATTAGCATGTTTAAAGTGATTTTCATGCTTCCAGGGGCCCAAAACACAAGATTTATGGAATGGTTAAAAGTGCATGAAAATGGCCAATTTACTCACTCTGAGTTCTCAAAAAGGGTTTCTTCACCCCGGGAAGTTAATTAAATACCATTTGGAGGCATTTAATGTTCGAGCAAAAACGGCTGATTTTCGACAAAAGAGATAACACCCCCCCCATTACGTCATGCTTCAGAAATGTGGAAAATGGTCCGTTTTCAAATGTTTTATTTTTGAACGTCAGTTCACATTTGTAGGTGGATCATCAGTGTTAGAGCTAAAATTAGCATGTTTAAAGTGATTTTCATGCTTCCAGGGGCTCGGGAAGTTAATTAAATACCATTTGGAGGCATTTAATGTTCGAGCAAAAACGGCTGATTTTCGGCAAAAGAGATAACACCCCCCCATTACGTCATGCTTCAGAAATGTGGAAAATGGTCCGTTTTCAAATGTTTTATTTTTGAACGTCAGTTCACATTTGTAGGTGGATCATCAGTGTTAGAGCTAAAATTAGCATGTTTAAAGTGATTTTCATGCTTCCAGGGGCCCAAAACACAAGATTTATGGAATGGTTAAAAGTGCATGAAAATGGCAATTTACTCACTCTGAGTTCTCAAAAAGGGTTTCTTCACCCCGGGAAGTTAATTAAATACCATTTGGAGGCATTTAATGTTCGAGCAAAAACGGCTGATTTTCGACAAAAGAGATAACACCCCCCCATTACGTCATGCTTCAGAAATGTGGAAAATGGTCCGTTTTCAAATGTTTTATTTTTGAACGTCAGTTCACATTTGTAGGTGGATCATCAGTGTTAGAGCTAAAATTAGCATGTTTAAAGTGATTTTCATGCTTCCAGGGGCTCGGGAAGTTAATTAAATACCATTTGGAGGCATTTAATGTTCGAGCAAAAACGGCTGATTTTCGACAAAAGAGATAACACCCCCCCATTACTTCATGCTTCAGAAATGTGGAAAATGGTCCGTTTTCAAATGTTTTATTTTTGAACGTCAGTTCACATTTGTAGGTGGATCATCAGTGTTAGAGCTAAAATTAGCATGTTTAAAGTGATTTTCATGCTTCCAGGGGCTCGGGAAGTTAATTAAATACCATTTGGAGGCATTTAATG
>NW_028242325.1:0-17349 GCF_964263255.1 Lissotriton vulgaris
AAATATTGTGACCAAAATATTGATGTCAAAAACACCTACATCCTATTCTTATAATGGTAAGGACAAAAATATCAGAAAAAAATGTATGTCATAAATATAGTTGTGCAAAATATTGTGTATGTATATATATATATATATATATACATTGTCGCTCCAAGGTTGTCCACCTTTGAGTAGCACATGAGCAGCAGCTTGATTTATGTGTAGGTGAGGACGGGGATCCGCTTGTAGATGTCCCTCCGTAATGGATCTGTCCGACGCGTTTCTAAGCTCCATATGCTTCTCTTCAGGAACTTTACCGGAAGCGGTGTGCGAAACCGCTAACCCACTTCTCCATTTTCCATATGACACACCCACCAATGGGAGGCTCAAATGATACTTTGTATTATGGGAAGTGTGGTGCGGAAAGCACACAATCAAGTCCTGTATGGACCCCGCAAGTGGGCCCGTCCTCGATCCCGTGTACGGCTGCTGTTTCACTTCTGTGACACCCAAGGATGACGGGGTGGTGCATACTCCGCGGCTGGATGGCCGCGTATAAATTGTCGCTCTAGGTTGTCCACCTTTGAGTAGCACAAGAGCAGCAGCTTGATTTATGTGTAGGTGAGGACGGGGATCCGCTTGTAGATGCCGCTCCGTAATGGATCTGCCCAACACGTTTCAAAGCTCCATATGCTTCTCTTCAGGGGCTTTAACGGAAGCGGTGTGCGCAACCGCTAACCCACTTCTCCATTTTCCATATGACACAACCACCAATGGGAGGCTCAAATGAGACTGTGTATTATGGGAAGTGTGGTGCGGAAAGCACACAATCAAGTCCTGTATGGACCCCGCAAGTGGGCCTGTCCTCGATCCCGTGTACGGCTGCTGTTTCACTTCCGTGACCCCCAAGGATGACGGGGTGGTGCATACTCCGCGGCTGGACGTCCGCGTATAAATTGTCGCTCCAAGGTTGCCCACCTTTCAGTAGCACACGAGAAGCAGCTTGATTTATGTGTAGGTGAGGACGGGGATCCGCTTGTAAATGCCGCTCTGTAATGGATCTGCCCGACGCGTTTCGAAGCTCCATATGCTTCTCTTCAGGGGCTTTAAAGGAAGCGGTGTGCGCAACCGCTAACCCACTTCTCCATTTTCCATATGACACACCAACCAATTCCAGGTCTACTTTTAGTTTTTCTTCATATTAAAACAAAAATGTATTGTCCTGAAAACCTGAGTGTTTGTGGCTTTATGTCACCAGTACAGCACACCTTTTCCAGTATTTTAGTAAGACTCTGTAAATGTAGAGTGAAATCTCATAGTTCGTAAATATGAGGGGTAAACAAATTACCAGTAAGCTTAAAACTGTAAAGAAAAAGTATAATACTGGTGGATTTTTCACAAAAGTGAGAGCTGTGGTCTGACATTGCCTCAAATCCATATGCAAAGAATCAGAATTTGGCAAATGCAGCCACAAATCTAACGTGTTGTAGCTGTTTTGTAAGTGATTTCATTAGTGACCATATTCATGTTGTAATCATCGAGCCCTAACTCAAACAGATTCAATTTATTTGCCATATGTTTAATAACGAAAAGCATTTAAGCATACAAACACACACTTGACGCAAAGAAAGCAGGAGTATTGTATTGCATAAGTGCAAAATCAATTTGTACAGAGAGAAAAACATTTTGTTCATATCTGACATTACATGTAAATGCTGCGCATTAGCACGAGATCATGCTTAGTTGGCAGGGCACTGAAAACTGAATTTACCTAAAACAATACCACATACTAATCTATAATCCTATAAAACTAGAGTGGTCTGACTACGTTTTCATTCCATTCAAAATGTTGCACTATAGGCATTTTGTACACCGAAAACCAGATGCAAAAATAATAATATCTGGTGACTACAAACACATTGACAGAAACATTTACAAATCTATTCGGTATGGCTTTAATGTACTGATTTGGATGCCAATGATGACCCAGTACCTTCCCATAAGCCTGATTACAAGTACTCAAAACAATAAGCTACACTAAATGGTGCCCAATGTTTGGTAAGGCTTATAATTTAACACTAGATACTAGAGTAACTCAGTCGTGCTTTTCACTCAGACCCCTTTCCCGTAAAAACTCCAATAGACGTCTGGAGTGGGTGAAAGGTTAATATCCACCAAAACTTAGTAGGAGGAGAATCTTATGTATTAGTTTTTGGTTTGCTCAACGTTGAAGGATACAGTGTTTCAAAATATTGTGCACCTAATCTTTGTTTCCTTGAAAAATTGCTCTGCAAACTTTCAGTCAATAAAATGTCAGAGAGTGACAACGAAAGGGAGAGAGCTAGAATAGCAGCTCATGCAGTCTTAAATGACACAGCTCTCCAACAAAATGACCCGGATGCTATATACATCCCGGCAAATATAAAGAAAACCATAACTATAAAACTTATAGAAAATGGGATATCATCAAGAGATGGTAAAGTTATATTTGTAATAGAGGCACATGAGTATCAGCAGACAGAGGTATTCTATTCATGGATATCTTTTCCAGCAGCAAATGCTGTGACACAAGAGTTCCGCTCTTACAAAACAGAGGAACCTTCAGTGGAATACGTTCCTTTCGAGGACGTTAAATTCCACTAACTTACCAGGAGCATCAGCTCTGGTTTAATGGCGCCCTAAAACATCAAAATCACATTACCAGGCTCGGTCCACTAGGTAGACCTGGAGCTACATGGCAGGTTCTAGCCAGCTATACATCACATCCGGACATTGAAGAAATTTCAGACAGAGAAATGTTAGTTCAGCTAAATGAATTAACAAAAGCATATAGACAATTAGTTCATTTGACAATTGACGGTACAACCTGCCGCCAAAAATTAAAAGAAACAAAATCCTGAAAAAACTTTTATTAAGAATAATCTCACTACTCCAAAAAAGAAGTGGGAGAGTAATAAACAAACCCTTCCTAGAGAAAAATATTCTCAACCCAGAGAAAGATCTACTCAACAGAGAGACAAGTCTCCCCGAAGGGAGCCCTCTCAAAAGAGATATAACCTCAGAAATAGGGATAATCTGAGAAAACCTGACAGATATCAAGATAATGATACACATCCCTCTCAATCTTTTCAGACTTCCTAACAGAAATCGGAAAGAAGAGGACGGTCAGAACATAAAGAAGACCGCGTCAAGTCGAAAGACAAGGAACCAGCTCATCAAAGTAAAAAATCTAAATTTTCTAAAAAGAAGGTAGCAAGCCTAAAGATAAAACATGCCGAGGATCCTGAGGACACAACTCAAGAACGGAGAATGGGCCCAGACAATGCTAGACAGTGCAGCAGAAGTGACCATAGCTCGCAAGATCCTGAAAAATCTTCTGGAGACAGTGAACACGAATTAGTACATTCAGGTGGAAACTGCAGACACCAGAGTTAGTGTACCACATAAATTATATGAAATAACATTACATATAGAAGGGGACAAAATTAGGAAAATGAGAGGTCTCTTTTGGGAGAAGCTATCTAAAGGCTATGATATCCTTCTGGCTGAGAAAGACTGGTCACCAGAATTTGTTAGGGAGTGCCCACATGGGGAAGAAATGATTATGCCTGCCTTCTAAAATCACATTCCAATTCATAAAAAGTTCACATATGCTACAAAATGGGCAGTGGCCCAAGCCCCTGCATTATATAAAAATCATGTAGGATGGGATGAGGAATCCCCTCACCATAAAATCCAGTTAAAAAATCAACCTGCTGCACAAAGGCAGTATCCTGTTAAGCAAGAAGGTAAGAAAACATGTCAGGGAGATCTTAGATCAACTTGAATACCAGAGGGTGCTTGAAACATGCACCTCACAAATGAGCAATCCTTTGTTTCCTGTCTCCAAACCAGACAATTCATATCGTCTAGTATTGGACTACAGACACTTAAACACTTGTTGCAAAACATTTGCAGTACAAAATTCACACAGTGCAGTACTAATGAATAACATTGTGCGCAAAAAATATAAAACAACATTAGATATTTCAAATGATTTTTTCTGTCAAAACATTGCACCAGAAAACAGGTATTTAACCGCTTTCTCCAGTATGGGGGCCCAGAGGCAATTTTGCTGTCTCCCCCAGGTATTCAAGAATAGCCCATGGGGATTTTCAGCGAGAGTAACCGAGTTACTACAAATGTATGATGATGAGGCATTATCTTATGTCGATGACATCTATCTAACAGACAATGATTTGGACAGGCACTTGGAAAGAGTGAACACCATTGTACTTGGGTTCGCATCAGAAGGGTACAAATTCAATTTCAAAAAATCGCGAATTGCCCACCTCACTGTCCTATTTCTAGGATATGAGTTATCAAGTGAAGGCAAAAGCCTGGCAGCCAATTTCTTAGAGAAATGTGCGCTGCTCCAAGCTCCAAAAACGCTTAAAAACTTACAATCAATTCTAGGTTTCTTGAATTTTGGAAGAACTTACATTCTGAATTACGCAGAGAGGGTTAAACCTCTCTACAAATTAATTAAACCTGATTTCAATTCAACTAATTGGACACAGAAACACACAGAAATTTTACGTTCAATACAAACAGACATGTTAGCTAAAACAAAGCTGCAAACACGCGTAAACATACACAACTTTGTAATCCGAGTCATCCCAGGAAGATGTGGATTCACGTACCTGACCTATAATGAAGGGGAAAGGTTACCAATAGCTTATAAATCACACTTGTACACACAAGCTGAAATAAAATTCGCTTCTACTGAGAAAATTCTGACAGCGGTTCAAACTGCTGTAGCAAAAGAAAGAGCCCTCACACAGAGTAAATGTATAATAATCGTTACACCTGCACCTAACCTAGAAGCAGTGACAAGAACAAGCATTCCAAATGCTAAAGCTTTACATCCGAGATGGATACAATGGTTAATTCTCTTGCTGCATCAGACGTAATTTACGAATTTGATCCTAACTTGAAAACACAAGAATTTCTCCAATACGAGTATGAATGTCCTCTGCCGACCTAAATTCTGTCTCTCCAACATTACGGCTGTAGAATATATACAGACAGATCAGCACAGCCCGCAGTTTGGGGTAAACAAGCCTATAGTGCTGCATGCGCAATTGTTAAGGTCGCTGGCACGAAGGTAAATTCAGACCTTTGGCCAATAAAACTCAATCATTCTGAGAGTGTACAGCTCAGTGAGCTGAACTACAGGCTTTCAAGATGGTGCTTGAGAATACCGATTGCGAATTCCCCACACTAATAGTGTACGATTCGTATTACTGGGTTCAATCTCACAATGAGTATCTGCAGAACTGGGTTCAAAACGGATTCAAAGACGCTAAAGGTCGCACAATCAAACATAAGTTGCTTTAGGAACAAGTAGTTCTTTTGCAGAAAGAACTACAAAAGACTCAAGGGATCCATACACTGAGTCATCAACGTGATGGCGTTCACGTTGCAGGGAATTCATTGGCTGGTGAAGCGGCAAAGGCAGCTGTGCAGACGGCTTCCGTAGCTACAATCAAGCATTCTAAAAAAAGAATAGATGGTGAAACGCTACTAGCAGTGAAAGCCTCGATGGATGGCAACTATGCGGCGTTGCCTCTACACTATCCACTGACGAATAAATACATAATTGATGCAAACTCCGTTCCTTTTGCTCGAATCCCTGGAGTGGGGGAAAAAGTAATTTCAAACAGGAAGCGGAGAGTTTTCTTGATTCAAAAAGCACAGATGGGAGAGCGTCTAAGACATCAAAAGATCATAGATTCCATACGGGAATTAGACAAAATGTACTGGTGGCCAGGAATGAGCTTGGACAGCTACGAATTTGCAAGTAACTGCCCACACTGCAACAGCGATCGCAGTAATGATCCGCCCCAGACACCTGACTACAGAGTAGCCAGCCAGATACAGACACCTCTGTTAGACAGCATTAGGCTATATACCCGCAGTCCCTACAGACAAATGCGGTCCCACAACTACTAGGACGAGATTCATTGGATGTGGCCCGAGCGCTCCGCTGACGCCAGAACTATTTCATCAATTTCGATGACTTTTCTGAAGATCCTAGTGAACATGAAGAAAAGCCAGCAAACAAAACTTTCAAAGAAAAAATAACAGAACTCTTTCATCAACTTGGAGAAATATATCTGATTTCACCATGGATTGAATTGTGGATTGTAACACAAGAGGGGTACAAAGTTCCCCGGGAGGAGTGCAAAGGCAGAGTGAGTGTACTAGGAAAAGCGAGAAGGGTGAATTCACTTGTTGGAACTAAAACTCTCACACACCCAGTAAACTAGGTGTCATGCTTCATCATATGGGTTCTGCTCCTCGTCAGACTGGCGCTGCAATGTCTGACGGGCTCCCGAAACCGGGGCTCTTTATCGGAGATCTTTTGTTCCAGCCATATGGTGCATGTGTGTGAGAGGGCGGGGGAAGTGTAGTCGTGAAGTGAAAGTGAATTAAAAAAGGTGAGTCAGTCCACAATGTACTTTATTAGCGTGGCTGGCTCCCTTGATTAAAAGGGTGGGAGAGTATATATATATTTTTTTTTTTAGGTGGGAGAGTATATATATGCTTCGAAAAATTTAAAGTAGAATATCCACAACCCTCAGGTCAGGTCAACATGTTTCTTGCCTTAATAGCAATTCTTCAGGACCTCAGTGTTCAGTACTACACAAAGAAAGAGAAAATTACACAATGTGGTATACAACCTTATTTTGTAGGTTTATAGATGGGCAGGCCAATTGGTCCTGCTGAGGTAATGCGACCTAGAAAAATAAAAAACAAATCACAGAGGGTTGTGGTGAGTGCAATATTCTGTTGTATATTGCTGCGTAAGTGCTCTATGTTGTACACACACACAAGAGTAAATCAAAGCATAGATTAGGTATTCGTAGAAAGCCACTATCCAAGTTATGCAAAAACATTCTCAATTGAGCAAGAAGAAGACAACATAATACTGCGAATGAAGGGAGTAGAGGGCTCTGTGCTTACCCCAGGGGTTTCCCTAAGGTGCCCCGCAGACTGCTCCCAGGGTTCTCGATTTATTGGCATGTATTTCTTATGATTAATTTGGAGTTGCATGATCTCAACAGTGATGGTATGTTATTCTTTTTTACGTTTGTAGAGCATTCCCCTGAGGAAGGGCTATTCAGAAGCCCGAAATGCATTATACCAGTCATGGATTATATGTGCTGAATGCATTGTTTGAAGAATCATTTACCACTCATGAATCGAATGAGCATGGAATAAAACTTTGAAGTACTCATTTCTATCTATGGATTGAACTTCTTGCTTGAACTTATAGACGTTTTTCCTCATTGTGCAGAGCACCAGAGAGTCTCCCCCCAACTGGAGGAAGCTGTGTATTAGTCTGGATATTTCACGCTGTGCAGACAGCGCGTTCCCTGGTAGCTTGCCACAGACCACCATTTCTGATTAATTCAGTCTAAACTACGCTGTGCAAGTCCTACATCTTTTCTTTGTTAGTACACTGGTTTCTGCACTTAGGACTTGGCACGCCTTCTTTAATCAAAATGAATTATGATTCAGTATCCAGCATGACTGAACTTAAAGCTGACACTTTTGCCTTTACGGCTGGAGATGCAGATAAAATTTATGGGATGATCCAAGAGATAGTTGCTGCGGCTGCCAGCACGCGCAGCGCTGAGAGTAACATCAAACAATTGCTCTACTTACTTAAGGAGGAATCCAATCTGAAACTGCACGCTTGTACCCTCGTGAGGTATCATCGAGCCCAACGGATCCTCCGGGGCCTACGGGTACCCTTGAAACCATTATTATGTAAGAACAATGTGAAGTTTGTTGAGCGATGGTTCGCCATCCTCAACAAATGTTCACTTGATTTAATTCTCCTCATTGTGGAGGAATTGGCCAAAACACTTGAAGATTTAGCCCAGGAAATCAAGAATGAACGTACGGAGCTGGACAACACCATGGATGCCGCCGATTTGGCTAAAATGTTGGAAGACTTGAATGCCCAACTAGATAAACACACTCGAGAGACACAGGAACGCAAGTTTAGGAAATATAAAAGGGACACCATTGATTACAAGCTCGGCGAGGTGTACACTTGGGCAGAAGTGTACGCCCGCCGACGCCCCAATCGCCCTTATAATCCTTATTCGGAGAATGAAACCTCATCATCTGATGGTGACACCAGAACACAAACTTCCACAAGATCCACTACTCGTGTTGAACAACAACAACCTAGCACTTCTAACACTGCGGTTCATTTTTTAGATCAGGATCAAGATCAAGTCCAGGATTCAGGCGGGGCAAAACCTGCAGAAGCAGAAAAAGAACAACCCAAAGGCAAGAAGGGTTCAAGGCGGAAGTAACTGGCCATGATAGTTTGGTTATCAATATTTCCAGGATTCAATTGAATGAGGATCAAATCCGGGTATTGCAAAAAGGTCAATCCTTCGTACCCACTACTAGAACTAACACTCTTGAATTGGAAGTAAGTGCTTTCAAACTAATCCGGAACATCAGACTATGACACTACTTTCAAAACATTGTGACTACACCCATGGAACAAGACAGCATGCTACGAGGTCTACGACCACACAGTACCTTCATGGCTCCAGTGAGCCACAAGATTGTGGACATGTTTGAAAGTTTGGTCAAATGTGATATAGCTACCTTACCTTTTCAATCCAGGTGTAAACATGAGAATCTGACCAAGAGAGAGAAGAACATCCTACAGAAGATTGTGAATGATGCATCCATAGTTTGCCAAACTGCTGACAAGGGGGGTGCCCTTGTCATTATGGATTCCTCCTACTATGAAGAACAAGTATTAGCACACATATCTGATTCTAATACGTATGTGTCATTATCATCGGATCCTACCAATGAATTCTCAGTCATTCTGCATAAAATCATTAGACAGGCTTTTGACAATGGCACAATAACTGATCGTGTAAGACGATATCTCACACCATCCAATCCTAAACCGCCGGTGTTGTACATGTTGCCTAAAGTGCACAAGCACCCCACGAGACCGCCATTGAGACCCATCGTCTCAACTAAAGGAAGTATTCATGAAACCACCGGAAAATTTTTGGACAAATATCTCCAACCTTTTGTTCTACAGACGAAGTCACATGTTCGTGACACCACTGACTTTTTGCTTAAATTGAAACAGGTTTCTGATCTATTGGATGGGCAAGAACTGATAATCTGTACTGTTGACGTCAGTTCACTGTATACATCCATACCACATGATCTCGGGATTAATGCTGTGGAAAATTAATTATCCAACTCGGATTTGAATTTAGACTTGCAGGTGTTCTTGATGGAACTTATGGTATTCACTCTGTACCATAGTTATTTTTCTGTATTTGACAAATGGTTCCACCAGTTGTGCGGTACCGCCATGGGAAATTGTGCGGCACCGTCGTACGCCAATTTGTTCATGAAATCCTTTGAAGAGTCCCACATCTTGATTCAACCCACTTGGCTAAGACATGGACAATTTTTACCTCAGATTTATCGATTACATTTTTTTATTATGGGCAGGCCCTGAGAACACTCTCCTAGATTTTTTGAAATCTTGGAATCTGGTCAATGATCGAGTACAGTTCACCTGGACCCTTGACCGGGAATGCATACATTTTTTGGATGTCAAGATTTCACGACAAAATGGGAAAATGACCACCACGATCTTTCGGAAACCTACTGATCGCAACTCCATTTTGCATTATCACAGTTTTCATCGTCCTGGGTTAAAACAAAATTTGCCTCTCTCACAGTTGATGCGGGTGAAACGCATCGTTTCCACAGACAGTGTATGTCAAGATGAAATGTTTCAAATGGTGGAGAGATTCAGATCACAAGGGTACCCCCAACAGACGTTGGAAAAGGCAGTGAACCGGTGTGACAGCATGAAACGTGAGGAGTTGTTACAAGTCAGACCTTTTAAGGAAAATTCCAGGATGGTTGTTGTGTCCAAATATTTAGTGATGAGTAACCTTTTTCAGTCTATCATCTCAAAACATTGGTCTTTATTGAGTCTGGAACCTGACTTTCAGGGAGCCTTCGCTGAACCACCCATGTTTGCTTACACCAGGGGGCGCAATCTCAAAGGAATGTTAACTAAACCCAAGGAACAACAACCGGTTGAAACTTTCAAAGGGCTAAGACCTTGTCATAATTGCAGCAATTGCAACAATTGCATTCCTGGTAACGTCACCAATCATCCCATGAAGGGTCAACCTATCAAATTGAGAGTCAGCGCTACATGTAACTCGGCCAATGTTATCTATATGTTGAAATGTCCCAGCGGGAAATGTTACATTGGTCATACTGAGAGGAAGATAAGAGTGAGACTTTTGGAACACAAAAGCAATATAAGAACTGGAAACACCAAATCTACTGTTGCGGCTCACTTTCTGGAACAAAAACACACTGTAGCCCAATTAAAATATCTAATATTGGAGCAAGTGAAACCCACATTCAACAGTAAAAACACGTTACTGAAGAGAGAGAACTTTTGGATCTGTTTCATGGCGACGATGCAGCCACACAGCCTTAATGACAGTATGGAATTCCTTTGTTATTTATAACCTGCCTCCTGCTTCCATTAACACTTGCTGATCATATTTACATGACTTTCATTTCTAATATGTGTTTCATTATTTTTATCATTTCTTATATGTGTTATCATCATTTTTTCACTAATAGTGTGTTCATCTTCATCTTCCTCTTTAATATTTGTTCACCTCACATACCTCTCTTCTCACTTTTTTCCCTGCATGTGGTGTATTGTTTTGTGTGTTTAGATAGGGCTTCATCCATTCCAACATGGCGCTGTTGTTTTTGCTTGCGCAGTCTGTTGTTTATGTTTATTATTATTGATGCCACTCACGGCGCGTTTACTCATCGGTTTCATCTGGCGAGTCCACAGACTCTGAACCGGCTTTGCGTTGATAATCCATTGGGCACTGCTTTAAAGTAAGTACCGCTTCGGCGGACTGCCTAAAACATGCTTTTAGCGCTGACCGTTGTGCGAGCGCGTTCACTGGTTCATAAGAGGGACGTTATTAGCGGCACCCCATAGGGTTCTGTGATTACTAGAATGTCGGTCACGATGTTGTAGCCTTCTTACACGGTGACACTGGGGTGCATTTATGTTCTTGGGCATTATCTTGTGTTGAACACGACGCTGTCTTCTTGCTATTATTGGCACGAGCTGTTTTCACTGTATAGCAGTCATGTTGTTTTAGGCACTTCTTTAGTTCTGCTTTTGTTTACCTGCAATTCACGTGCATGTTGTAC
The DNA here is from genome assembly GCF_964263255.1 of Lissotriton vulgaris. Taxonomy (NCBI): domain Eukaryota; kingdom Metazoa; phylum Chordata; class Amphibia; order Caudata; family Salamandridae; genus Lissotriton; species Lissotriton vulgaris. The sequence goes on from NW_028242325.1 coordinate 11,299, forward strand.
TTTCATCAGTTTATTGAAGCAAGGGGTGACCAATTTTACAACACACCACATATGTGTTTTGTGCACTTAAGTGTTTTGGATTTATTGGCATGTATTTCTTATGATTAATTTGGAGTTGTATGATCTCAACAGTGATGGTATGTTATTCTTTTTTACGTTTGTAGAGCATTCCCCTGAGGAAGGGCTATTCAGAAGCCCGAAATGCATTGGGATTGTTTATACTGCATTATACCAGTCATGGATTATATGTGCTGAATGCAATGTTTGAAGAATCATTTACCACTCATGAATCGAATGAGCATGGAATAAAACTTTGAAGTACTCGTTTCTATCTATGGATTGAACTTCTTGCTTGAACTTATAGACGTTTTTCGTCATTGTGCAGAGCACCAGAGAGTCTCCCCCCAACTGGAGGAAGCTGTGTATTAGTCTGGAAATTCCCATACTTCTCAGGGTTTAATAACACAGATCCAGAAACATTTTATTTCAAAATTATGAATAAGACAGGAATGAAAAACATGTTGACAAATACTAAACTAATTTATTCTGCAAAATTTTATGCACAATTGTCTTAATTTGGTTTTGAATTTTGGAAAGACAACATTGAGACAAAAACGGTCTGGGGTACAAAAGACTGGCCGGTACAAGGTTTAGAATCATTATTCAGAGCCTACATGATCCCAGAACAAATAATGTTCCTGAATGACACCATTCAACAAACAACCTTTCTTGGCCTAGCCAAGATGAAGGATTTAAACAAGACGTCTATACCAAAGCACAAAACTGATAGTAATATCACTACAGATGTGGAGATAGACGTATCCCATATTTTACACCAAAACAGAATTAATCCTGATTGGAGAAAATGGTTGATCTGGCCCACAGGAAAATATGACGTTATTCCGCATACATTCATCCCGCATACCATCATCCCGCTTTTTTCATCCCTCATATACTATTAGGCCGCAAACTAAAAGAACTAAAACTTTTAGAACGAATATGCCTTTAGCACGCATGCCTTTACAACGTAAAAGCATGCATGTTAAAAGTATACTCATTGTAAAAGTTTAAAAGGTAAGTGAAAGTACACTACCCTACCATACACTACCAAACACTACCCTACACTACCCTACACTACAGTCCTTTCACTACATTTACACTACCCAGCATGACCCCCCAACACTACCATTAAGCACTTTACTTCCCTACACAAACACTACAACAGTACCTTAATACACTACCCCCAGCATGACCCTACACAACACTACAATACTACACTAAACCACTACACCCCAGCATTACCCTACACTACACAAACACTACACCACTACCCTAAACCCTAAAACACAACCCCCAGCATGACCCTACACTACACAAACACTACAACACTACCCTGAACCCTAAAACACTACCCCCAGCATGACCCTACACTACGCAAACACTACAACACTACCCGGAAACCCTACCCCCAGCATGACCCTACACTACGCAAACACTACAACACAACCCTAAACCCTAAAACACTACCCCCAGCATGACCCTACACTATGCAAACACTACAACACTACCCTAAACCCTAAAACACTACCCCCAGCATGACCCTACACTACGCAAACACTACAAAACTACCTTAAAACCTAAAACACTTCCACCAGCATGACCCTACATTACACAAACACTACAACACTACCCTAAACCCTAAAACACTACCCCCAGCATGACCCTAGACTACTCAAACACTACAACACTACCCGAAACCCTAGAACACTACCCCCAGCATGACCTTACACTACGCAAACACTACAACACTACCCTAAACCCTAAAACACTACCCCGAGCATGACCCTACACTACGCAAACACTACAACACTACCCTACCCCCTAACACACAACCCCAACCCCTATTACACTTTCCCCAGCACAACCCTACACTAAACAACCACCACAACTCAACACTACACTAACACAACACTATACTACTTAATCACTACCCCAGCACGACCCCCACCCTTAAAAATTAACCCAAACCCACTTACCTCTCTCATCGTCATGGTTTACAACGCAAATACATTTACCATACATGCCTTTACAACGTAATTCGTTGTAAAGGCATGCGTGATAAAAGCACATGCGTTATAAAAAAATGCGGTATAATGGTATGCGGGCTGAAAGCAATTGCGGGATTATAGAATGCGGGCTAATGGTATGCGGGATAAAAAATGCAGAATAAGGGTTGATTACCGGCCCACAGACACTAATAACTGTCAAGATAGATTCCTAAACAAAATACAGGGGTTCACACAGAACAGACCAGAACCAAGGTAGTCCCAGAGACAACATCGAGGGATAATAACAACATACAGTGTAGGGGAACTATGCCTCGAATGGCTACAGAAATCCACACTACCTGAAATTAAGCAACACTTGACCTTGCTTAAAAAAGGCGTTGACTTGCGAGATTTCTTATTGGGACCTCGCAAATAGCGTCAAAAATTTTTCATATACGACGGTATATATTCTGCTTACAACAAAGCTTGGAAAGTAACGCAAATTGAAACTGCTGAAAAAATACGAGAAATTGATCGTATTCATTTGGAAAAAACACTGTCTGTAGTGGACAATGGGTTAACAACTCTGTCCTCCAGAATTTATTCTTTGGACAACATTGTATCATCTGCTATTGATATAATAGAACAGGATACGCTAAAGTTACAACATGGCCAGTCCCAATTATGTTCTATTGTACAGTTAGGCTGGACGTTACAAAATCTCCGTTTAGGCTACGTGCCCTGGCGTCTAATCAACACAACATCATTATTTTCTATCTTTAACCTTACAGAAAAACAAATCTCTTTGGCTCAAAGAGTAGCAGACTGTACGGTGCTGAGCTTTGAAAAACTAGAAAGATTAGCATAGACAGTTTCCAAAAAGCCTGTCATTGAATGGTTAATACATGGCACCATTACAATACCAATAACGACATTTCAGTTTCAATATTGCCTAAAGCAAATACCAGCGGGCCTGTATGAAAAGTTGGGTAAAGGGTACATCAAGTCAACCTGGAATTTACCTTACACACATAGATGTTGGAGTGGGGGTAAAAGAGAGGTATTTCTTAGTGGTAACAATTGTAAAAACTCACTAAGTGGTACACTTCTGTGTCAAGGAATTAACTTACATGGAGCCTGCAAGGGTTCATCAAATTACCTTTCATGCCACCTGCACGGCACCCCAGCCACACAAATAGAGCTTTTTTTCAGACAACTTTCCAACGGCAGTTACGTTATGTTAAGTGACCACAGCTGTTGTGCCTTGTTGCCAGGAATGGTCTATCTCGTTAATGTTACAGCCAGGGTCACTTGCTGTATGCAAGTATTGTATTCAAACAGCAAACCAGACAAGGAGGCAACGATATGGCCTTCATTGAATATCTCTTCTTTTCGAATTGATACTTCAAGCAGAATGAAAGCCATTCTTTTACAAAAAACTGTGCCCTTGACCTCATCCAGAGAGAAGTATGATCTGCAAGTCGCAAGGATGTCAGCAGAGATAGATGCATTATTATCAACAGATTGCCCCGTGCATTTCGTAGAAATGTTAAGTCAAATCTTAAACATGTCTGATACCGGTGACATCGCACATGTTTTTAGGACAACTTTTTTGGGACTATTATCACCCTTTGAAGCAGTCCTGAGCATCTTCCCGAATTTCGTGCACCCTGTGTTTGGCGGCCTGCCGCTCATCTTGGGACTCGTAGCAGGAATTTTATTTTTGTTCCTTCTGCTCCGATACGGCAAGTCCAGTCATTAGCAATACCCAGGTTCCCATGGAACAAACGATCCTGGCAATACGGTACAGAGATAGGATTACCAAAGTCCTCGGCTTGGCTCGGCTAAGAGATCTGAATACCACATGGTTTCTTTCATTCAGACCAATCTGGCAAGATTGCATCCTACCTGTTCTATGATGCCTGCTCTGCGGAGAAGAATGTGTGTTAGACGTCTGTCTCACACTCCCATTAGCAGTACCTATGGATGTCAATACTTTGCTTGGTTCGGTAACGGCTCATGCAACGTGTTGTCCCCAGCGGCTACCAATTCTAATGACGGCATTCGTTGAGACCTCACAGCAACAGGCTGTCAGTGAGGTACGAGATGAAAGCGGCACACAGGTACAACATTCCGTGACCATTGCTGATCTAGACAACGATGACGGCAATGCATCTCACATATGCACTATTTCGACTTTTTCGAACATGGTCCAACTTTCACCTACTGTTGTAGACAAATTCTTTGCCAGCCTATCTGAGTTAATGTTCTCTCCTAACAACGAGAATAACTTTGAATTCGGCCTTAAGTTTTGATAAACAGAACTTCTAAAACTTTGGAACTATTTTTTCCTGAAACAAAATTATTTTTTCTCATTCCCAAAATATTTACCTTTTTTTGGCACAGAGTAATCTGCTTAACGTAGAACTAATCTTAGAGAACAAGATTTCTATTTTTAAGGAAAAAATCTAGAGACAATATTTGAACTCAGCCTCTGGCACATATACAGTCTTGCATAAATATGTGATGAAATGGTCTCGACCTTCTCTTCTGTATTAAGAGCCATTTCATGAGTGTAACTTTTTCGTGATTTATTCAGTCAGCATAAAACAGTACAAAACTCATTTTTTGCGTACAAACCATTTCAAATGCATCTTGTGTATTTTTGGGTGGGATTGTAAACACATCCTTAGATATGTTATACTTGCTTTAGTTCTTAGTAAAGATGGACATTCTAGGTGGAGTGGGTGTTGTAGACGAATCTAGGGCTCTATTGTAATTTCCCGATTTCATGCCCGTATATAGGTATAACTCATCATATCCTTATATAGGCATCAGAACCATAACCATATTTAGACACAGCCAATGTAGTCTAAATACGGCATGGCTACTTCCACAGATTCCTAGCAGTCCAGGACTTTCCCCTCTTCTGTATTGATTTGTCCTAGAACTCCTGGAGTCCTAAAAGAACTTCGAGTTCTTACGACGTATTATGTCCAACCTTACCTCAAACTCGGCACCTTCCAGGTATAAATGTACCAGCATCTGCCCTAGCAAAACACACGGTGGTTTGGAGCAGAATGACTAACTACTTGCCCGACGCCCTGCTGTATCGAGTGTCGAAGATAGCCGACCCTCCAGCTGATGCACTGAGAGATACGCTGTCTTTTCTCTTGCCGAGAAATCCAACTCCGGGGTTTCCCGGCTACCCTTGCGTGTTACTGGGAGTTCGAGTCCTCAGAGAGAGATACAAGACCTCCTACATTCTATAAACAAGGTACGGAGCTGATTAGACCCTTAGAAAATTCTTGGATAGATTCTCGGCAGAAACTATTTTACCTCAAGCTACATCTCACTTACTCCTTCCCATGTACTAGGCTTAGGTTAGGTATACCGGGGTAGGCGTATCTTAGAAGCACCAGTTGAGTACGTCCAGTCATCTTTTATCATTGTATGTATTTTATCCATTTAAGTATCTTATGGCTTGGAAACCATATAAATGCTTTTACAGTATTATCTCATAATACTCTTTTTACTGTAAGCACTTTACTTTATGACAAGCATTGCGATTGTAGCAATTCATTTCTCTTGCATGAGAAACAAGACTGCTCAATAAATAACCTTTTTATTGAAAACGCCCGTCTCTCTATTTCTCTGCACTTCTTATGAAACTAAGCATGCACGATTGACTGAGTGAAATAGCCATCTATTGTTTCCACGACTCTGGAGATATATTCCTTATTCTTGGGGAACAAAGTTGTCATGTTATATGGTTGTCAGAAACAAATCCCTTCTTGTGTATTCGAGAAAGTTTCTAGTGACCTCTGAGCTAGCTGGCATTCACAAATTAAGTCGAACATATTCAATAGAGACCTTGTCGACTTCAGTCCTACGTCTTAACTATTGTTTATGTTATTCCAATGCGCAGAACCTATTGGGAATATAGGAACTACACTACAGTTGCTCTACTTATTGCTTGTTGCTGTGCATGGGGGTGCACAAG